>NW_024041631.1:0-14765 GCF_014851395.1 Micropterus salmoides | reverse complement strand
TAAACCATGGGAGCCTCTTTTTATTTGATTTTGATTGATGTTTGAGCTGTGTATGTTTATTAATTTTATTCTTTATAGCAGTTATAATATTGTTGCATGTATGTACACAGCTTTCTTTATCAATTTTGGAGGCCCAATCAATTTCATTTAAATCATTTTTAAAATGTTCTTGATTTTTTGAGGAATATGAGGAAATTTGCATTGTTTATTTGATTGTTCTTTGTTTATGTATCTTGATTTATTTAATTTCCTGGCTATTAGTACAAAATTATGATCGGATAGTCCAGTTATTAGGTTATATGTTTTAACTATCCTGTCTGGTTTATTGGTGAATATTAGGTCTATCAAAATTTGAGACATTTTTGTTATTCTAGTAGGTTTTTTAATCAGTTGTGTCATTTGTATTGAGTTTGCAATGTCTTTTAATTGTTTTCTCTTGCCTTTATCAAGCCAATTTATGTTGAGGTCACCCATGAGCAATATTTCCTTTCGTTCATATGTTTTTAAAATTTTTGTTAAACCAGTATAATGCATTTGGTGGTCTATATACACAAAGTACAATAAATGACATTTGAGGCGATAGTTTAATTGTAACACCAACACACTCTATAGTTTGATCTGGAATGTCTATCTGATGACTGTCAATACTGTCTTTTATGTAAATCAAGACCCCGCCCCCTTTTCCCTTTCCTCTGTCCCGTCTGCATACTTTATATCCCGGAATCATAAATGCCGATACAGGAGTTGTAGCTGTAATCCAAGTCTCAGAAAGACACAGGTAGATTTGATCCCAACAGTAGATGTTCCAACTGTTTTAGACATTACGCTACGTATGTTAATATGTCCTCCGAAGATTCCTTTCGGCTTCGTCAATGGGTTCCATAGGACCGACGCGTGGTTTACTGTCTGAAATAATTTCATCTGTCTTTGTTTTGAAACGGCTATAGTCTGCATAGCGTTTAATTTACCACTTTCATTTGCTGGCTTAAACGCATGTAGTGACAGACGGTTACCTTGTTGCAATGTGTTGATAGACGTGGATGCGCGTGGATGCGCACCGTTAGCAATGTTACCTGATATCATCTGCGCCGTATTAAAAGCATGTAGCGTGTGGGTCAGAGCGGTCTCAGCCACCTGCAGTGGTTGTTGTAGATCCATCGGCCCTGGATTTACTTGAATATCCCCGCATAAAAGTAGAATGATGCAGAGAAAAGTTGTACGATCCCGGTAGACTGTTGTTTGAGCCATACTCCATGCTCTCGACTTGAGTTGCTTATTTGGAGCATTCGCACGCCCATCATCAAGAACTTTCGAGAAGATGACATACTGGCTCCATGAGTCGAGGGGTTCAACAGGCCTAAGTGTACCACTTGCTTGTGAGATTGATCGTTCACTGGCAGCAGTCCAACTCCCACACATTTGCATAGTGACGATCGTCGTCAAATAGAACGATAAAATAAGCACATTTAACGCCTTAACTTTGATTGACTTTGATGGCCAAGATATCCAGGTTTTAGGGACAGATCTTACATCGGGTGGTTTTTCAGATGTCTTTAGAAAAGGCAGAGCATCAGCACCTGCCAAGCTGCTACCTGCTGCCGCCATGTAAATGTAAATGCTCCGTACTTGTATAGCGCCTTTCTAGTCTTTTCGACCACTCAAAGCGCTTTTACACTACATCTGCATTCACCAGTCATACACATTCATACACTGAGCCTAAGTGCTCAAACAGAAACTAACATTCACACTCACTCATACACTGGCGGAATATCCGCCAGGGGCAAATCGGGTTCAGTATCTTGCCCAAGGACACTTCGACACGCAACCAGGGGGAGCCAGGGATTGAACCGCCGACCTTCCGATTAACGGCCAACCCGCTGACTCACAGCCACCCCTATGGCCATCTTGCCACCTCAATCCAAACTCCATCTCCACTTTCCTCTCTCCCGTCCCGTTTGTTTTCCTCTCTTTTTCAGTTGGTTCTGTTGTTCCGACTCACTGTGACTGGACACAGAGTTCTTCCTTCTTGGTCTCTTCCATGTTACCTCCTGCCGTTCTCCTCGCTCACCATCCCGTTCACTCGCCATACTCTCAACATTTTCAAACATTTCCACTCCCGGGCTCAAAGACGCCATCCTCCTTCTGCCGCTCTCCTCCTTTCCTGACCTTGATTTCCCATCATGCACTCCTCCAACCAATGACAGCCCACTATTAGACTCCAGCTCAATTAGCACAGTTTTACCAGTTGAACATAAAAATGCTGTTTTTAACTCAACATTATCGTGTTAGAGTTATTTATCATACAACATATAACAGTTTTTAATAAAATACATCTCCATGTTTTTACCTTGTTCATCAACATGAAATGACTTTTAATCTCAGATTAACTTCTAATGAACTCTTTTAGACTCTACTGTTTATACTGGGTTACGCTCCAGTTAAGGTTAATGATAATATTATAATCATACCGCTATCATAAAGTGAGACTGTCACCTGCTGACAGTCTCAGAGTCCAACAGCGCAGCAGAAGCTATTTGACATTGTTTATGTAGCTAGCATAGTTTACTGATGCAGCTGCAGCTTCGGCTAACTGTCCTAATGGCTGACTAGCTGATGTTATTTTGTCAGCCTGGCGTTGGCCCTCACTGCTGTGGGTAACCTAGGTCCCTATGTATCATTATAAAATATTAAGGTGGCTTCCCTTGATACAGATGCAGCTGTATGATAAGGCCTATTATTCACCACCTGTAGCATGTTGCTAATATGAACACTTGTGTATTAAGTAAATCCATGCCATGCATTCATTTAACAAACAGAATATTTCCCAGTCAGTTATTGTTGAAACAGTTTTGGCATTAATAATGTAATGATATCTACAGTGGGGAGAACAATATTTGATACACTGCTGATTTTGCAGGTTTTCCTACTTCCAAAGCATGTAGAGGTCTGTTATTTTTATCATAGCTACACTTCAACTGTGAGAGACGCAATCTAAAACAAAAATCCAGAAAATCACATTGTATGATTTTTAAATGATTCATTTGCATTTTATTGCATGACATAATATGATAAAAATGACAGACCTCCACATGCTTTGTAAGTAGGAACATCAGCAGCGTGTCAAATACGTTTGCACTGTACTTAGAATAACTGTGTAAGTAGTAAAACAATAGAAACACACACAGGGCAGTAAAAGTGTGTTTTAAGTTTCGAAACATTTTGAGTCCCCCTCTCTTGCCTCACAGTGGTTTGGTCCTCTGCCTGCTTTCCCTCTCAGGAGTCCGGTGGCAGAAAACCAGTTTGATCCTTCAGTAGTTGTGAAACTGCAGTAATGTTAAGCAGACTGGCAGGGCTGTTTTATTCACTTTAAACATCAGATGAACTCATTCTTTAGTCTTTAATACAGATGATGCTGAGTCATTAAGAAATTAATCCTGACAACTGATCATTTTTCCATGAGCCCACGATGTTATAACATCAGCTAGCTTGTTTACCAGCTTGTTGGACTGTAAGTCACCTTCTACAGCTAGAGATGTGCAGATTGATCAGCTGGGGACTGAAACAGGCCATTTTGTTTTCGCTTCCCTGACCAGTAACTGGGGCCGAGCAGCTGCACTGTGTCGTGTTTCATGTGTTTGCACAGACAGTAACCTCATGTCACAGCCACACACAAAGTTCTTCACTAGAGTGAAGGAGACGCAACGCTCACTATTTAGGCTACAGCACTGACCTTTGACCTGCAGCAGGACTTGTTTCTTCATCAGGATGTCTCCCTCCCTGCTGTAGACGGTGCAGGTGTAGGTGTCTCTGTCTTCATCTGTGGGGTATTTCAGGGTCAGACTGAGGTCTCCAGGTCTCTGCAGGTTTCTCTTCATCTCTGTTCGGTCTCTGTAAAAACTGTCCTGTTCTTCAGGCTGGTCAGAGCCGTTCTTATATACGTGGACCTTCCCGTATCTGTTCCTCCACTCCACTGTGACGTCTTCAGGCAGGTGAACTGTGGTTTTGCAGGGCAGCAGGACAGACTCCACCTCTGAATCCACCTCCACCTTGTAGACTGAGAGGACAACAAAGCACAACATCAGCTGTACAGACAGCAGCAGGAACTCTGAAATATGTCCCATTGTTCCATCTAACAGAGACAGTGTTGTCTTTGGTGTCTCTACAATCAACAGCACCACTTTTTTTAAATGTATAATAAGAGTCGTGCCCTGAACACATCCACATACCAATATTCACTCAAAGTTATAGCGCCACCTGCTGACAACAGGAAATGACACATTCTACGCTGTAATGTACTACTCCTAGCAGGTTGGACATATCAACTTCGAAACTGTCCCAGAAAACCCTTAATTGATGAAGCCATGTTGTAAAACCTGTGAGTTTGCAATTAATGGCATGGCGGAAAAGTCAAACTCTTCGCCATGACACTGGAAGTTGTTGTAACTCAACTGTACATGCTCAGATCTTTGCGAAATTTTACACGTTTAATAAGAGTCCCACCAGGAACATATGTACAAACCAACATTCACCCATGGTCAAAGCACCGCCTGGCAACAGGAAGTGACCTTTAATGAAGCAGCCCCCGCCGCACGTTTCACTTAAATGTATAAAATTCCTGTGGCACATGTATCATGTCCAGACATACAAAAAAGCCTCTTGGAGCGATGCATTAAACCCAACAGGAAGTTGGCCATTTTGGATTTAATGGTCATTGGCCTTAGGATTTAATCTGATCAACTTCAAATTTCCGCTGTGCAGTCTAAACCCATTGATGATTAAAAGTTATGCAAACATTATTACAAGCCAACCAGTTTACCCGTGGTGTGTCATCGAAAATTGGTGATTCACTATGAAACAGGAAGTTGTTATGACTTCAGTATACATAATCACATCTGCACCAAATTTGATGGGTATCAATTGTCCCGGCCTGAACACATCCATATGCCAATATTTACTCAATGTCATAGCGCCACCACAACAGGAAATTACGCTGTAATGTACTATGTATCAAATTCAAAACTGTCCCAGAAAACCCTTAACACATTGATGAAGCCATGATGTAAAACTTGTAAGTTTTCGGTTAACGGCGTGACGGTGGCATGGTCCCACGCTTGGCCATGACACAGGAAGTTGTTGCAACTTGACTGTACAAGCTCACATCAGACAGGAAGTCAGCCATTTTGAATGTTATGGTAATTTTTGGATGATTTACACACTCCATACTTTAACAAACTCCTCCTAGGGATTTACCGATCAACTTAAAATTTTTGCTGTGTAGTCAAAACCCATCGACGATTAAATATTGTAGAAACAGAGAGTTTTTGTGGAACGGCATGGCCATGGCGTAGCATCCAAAATCGATGAATCATCATTAAACAGGAAGTTGTTGTAACTTCAGTCTACATGCTCAAATCTGCACCAAATTTGGATTGCACTATAAGAGTCCCGCCCTGAACACAGCCACATGCCAATATTCGCTTAAAGTCACAGCGCCACCTGCTGGCAAAATGAAATGAGACGTTTTGTGCTGTTACGTACTACTTCCAGCAGATTGGACGTATCAACTTCAAAACTATACCAGAAAACCCATAACACATTGATGAAGCCATGTTGTAAAACTTGTGAGTGTGCAGTTAACGACGTGGCGGTGGCGTGGCGGCAAATTTAAACTCTTCGCCATGACACATCTACACTACCAATATTAATTTATAGTCGGATCGCCAAGTGTTCTAGAGCGCCACAAAGGAGACACAGGAAGTGACGTATCACACCTTCATGCAGCGTCCGAAGCGAGTAGCAAATTCACAGCCGCACCGGCAGAGCTCCAGAATCTGCAATGCGACTACCTCACACCCCAACGCGTTCCAAGTGCGAGGGCCTGCCCAATGCTGCTTGCAGCTTTAATTTTTTCTTGTTGTTGTTTTTGCACTGTATTGTGGGTATGTGCGTATATCTGTTTTCTGTCTGTACATTGACAAATGGATAATTGTACTTTTTTATTTTGTCACTGTTCTGTCGTTAGGGTCAGGATCAGGGTCCTAGTGCCCAACCATTGCAGGAATTTAAATTGTGAAGCAGAGGAAACAACCAGAACGGTTATTTTAAGCCAATAAATATAAATATTATTCAATAGTATTAATCAATATTCTTGCTTCTCTTTGTTGAGTACATGTCTGCACTAAAAAAATCTAATATCTAAATATCTAAATCTAATGATTGTTTTTCTTATTATTATTTGAAGGAGGGTTAGCATATTAGGGTAGCTTCAGCCCCCCTAAAATAGGCTTATGGATGTCCTGTGTCAGTGAAGCAGAGGAGCAGAAGCAGAAGCAGAAGCAGAGTGGAGGTGAAGTGGTAATCATGGATTAGCTCAGCAGGGACGTAGTGTGTGCCGTGCCATAATGACAATGATGATGATTACTTCAATTAAGGCAAATGATAATAATACAATCGTAACGCTATCATAAAGTGAGACCGTAACCTACTGCTGGTGATCAATCAAGCGCAGCAAAAGCTATTTGGCATTGTTTTTTATACCTAACCCAAATACAGTTGGCTAACTACTACTAGAGCCACCTCAGCCCCTGCCAGAACAGAGCTCTGATCATGGGAGACATCAGAGCCAAGAGGAAGAGTCTCCACCCCACTCTCTAACAACCCACATGCCTTTTCGCACTTGTGAGGATTCACCTTCTTCACCTCATCCAAACCCCGTCCAGGTCACCCATATCTCATACATCCTTTCTCCCTCCTCTCCCCTGTTGGAGTTCACTGAGTCCCGCCCCTTCCCTCACCCTTCTCCCATTTTGTCTTCCCTAAAACCCCTTATTGTCCACTTCCATCACTGGGCTTTAAGTCCTCAGAACGTTTTTACATGTGTCCCATATTCAGTGCCCAGCCCGTCCCCCCACTGCACAACGGCATCAAAATCATCCTCTGTCTACCCAGCCTGATAAAACCACAGCAAGCTCTAACTGATGGGTCCAGGCTACAAGGAAAATGTCTTCACAGGGCAAACCGGGGCCCCATTTTGGAAGAAAAATTATGGTGAATGTGTAAAGAAAAGGGAAGCACCCGACATGCTGCAAATTTTGCATTAATTCCTTGTCAGCCACAGCCTGTCGCAAAGAGTGGGGAATGATGTTTTTAACAAACTAAATTTAGCATTATTAAACGTCATGTCTTTGGCAGGAAACCCATTTTTTAATCAGTGATTTTATAATTGTTGTAGCCTCTGAACGTCTATCTACCAAGGCAAGCAATGAATTGCCTCCTTCTTCAAAAATGAGACAATTAAAAAAAAATTAAATAGCATTACACAATTCAAATCCATAAACCATAAAAACCTTGTGGACGTAATACAACATCTGAAATCCTCCTCCTACAGCCTTGATATTCTGCCAACAGGTTTTTTAAAAAATGTTTCTAACTGCCTCATTCGATGCTTTTGACACGGTCGACCACAACATATTACTTGAAACAGACTTGAAAACTGGTTGGGACTTTCTGGCACAGTACTAAAGTGGTTTGAATCGTACTTCGTAAGGCCAGCAACTACTTTATGTCTATAGGTAATCACACTGAGCTAACAAATGACTTCTTCTGGGGCATCTTCTGTTTAACACAATATGCCACCAAAATTATGCAGACTATGATCATATACAAGCGCTGAGTAACTGTATTAAACAAATCAACAATTGGATGTGTAAGAATTTTCTTAAATTAAACAAAGTTAAAACTGAAGTTATGTTTTTTGGAGCCAGGGAGGAACGATTGAAAGTCAGTGCTCAGCTTCAATTGGTAATGTTAAAAACCACAACCAAGCCAGAAATCTTGGTGTAGATATAAATTCAGACATGCATGTAAGCAGCCACATTAAGGCAATTACAAAGTCAGCCTACTATCACCTGAAGAGTATATCAAGGATTAGAGGACTTTTGTCTCAGCAGGACCTGGAAGAACTTATCCTTGCATTTATCTTCAGTCGACTCGACTACTGTAACGGTGTCTTTACAGGCTCCCTAAGAAATCCATCAGACAGCTGCAGCTGTTTCAGAACGCTGCTGCTCGAGTCCTCACTAAGACCAAAAAGTGGATCACATCACTCCAGTTCTGAGGTCTTTACACTGGCTTCTTGTCTGTCAGAATTGATTTCTACAAATACTGCTTTTGGTTTTTAAAGCACTGAATGGTTTAGGGCCAAGACCCCCCGCGACCCTGTACGCAGGATAAGCGGTTGACGATGGATGGACAAGTTCCACTGTCATAGGTGTTCAGTAGTTTTGCTCCAGTAATACCTTTATAATATCTATACAGGAAAGGGGAGCAGTAGTGACATACCTGACATGAAATACTGCCGGAAATGTACCAGAAGAGCCCCAGCAGCAACAAGACCAGCAACCAGGAGAACCAGGAGAACCAGGAGAACTTTGGCCCAGGATGGAAATCGTTCTGTGGGAACCAGAATCATCAAGAACATGACCTCTGACCTCTGACCTGTATCTACAGCAGCTGTTAGGGTTTGTTGCTGACCTTTGACCTGCAGCTGTATCTCTGCCACTCTCCGTTGATCTCCTAACGCTCTGACGGTGCAGGTGTAGGTGCCGCTGTCAGAGAGCTGGAGTTTTGTCAGGTTGAGGCTGAGGTCTCCAGTTCCAGAGCGTCAGTCTTCATGGATGTTCGGCCGCTGTAAAGCTGGTTTTGGTTTTAAGTTCATCACCTTCCTGCTGACGCTGGTGGACGGTTGGAGGATTGAGATCGTAGCGGCTCCACACCACTGTGGGGTGGTCCATGTCAAAAGTCTGAAACTCACAGGGCAGCAGAACAAACTCCTCCCCCTCATACAGCTCCACAGCTGAGGCATGCTGGGAAACTGTGAGGTCACACAGACAGAGAGGTTCAATCACAGCAGCCTTATTTCATGTCTTAGTCCTCCTGGATCCTCAGGTGACCCAGAAACCAACCTGGTCCTGTCTGTGATTGGACGCTGCAGCTGATCAGCTGCTGTGAAACCACATCAGCACAGTTTAAAACCAGCAGCAGCTGACAAATAACAGAAGCACCTCAGCTGTCATGTTGCTCTCACTGTTTAGATGGACTCTGTTTTCTGACTCAACATGGTGTTAAAGGCTCAGTGTGCAAGTTTTTGTAGCATCTAGTAGTGAGGGTTGCGAATTACAACCAATGGTTTAGCCGCTTATTCAAAAATAATTAATTATAATCAATAAATCAAGGACCAATAACCAAATATGAGCCAAGTACGATCAGTTTCAAAGAAGGTTTGTTCACCTCTAGATGGCAAACAGAGAAGAATGAGTCTGTACACTGGCTGTGGCAACCAACTCTTACTACAACATACACAAATAAATAGTAATACTCAAAAAATAGATCAATAATCAATAACTTTACTAAGTAAATCACTATTACCTATTCTAATCAAAAATGAATAAATTCAAGGCAAGTTTATTTGTATAGCACATTTCAACAACAAGGTAATTCAAAGTGCTTTACATAAAACATTAAAGCAGCAATGGGAGGTTGAGGAAAAATTTAATTATAATTTAAAAAAGGGTAAAATAGAAAATAAAACAATAAATAAATTTTAAAGATTTAAATAGGAAATAAAAACATGGTAAAACAGGACAGTAAAAGTCACATAGCAGTGAACGATTTTAATCTACAGCCTTACATTTGATCTAATTAAAAGCAGTGGTAAAAAGAAGATTCTTCAGTCTTAATTTAAAAGAACTGACAGTTTCAGCAGACCTGAAGATTTTCTGGGTAGTTTGTCTCAGCAGATATACGGAGCAATAAAGACTGAACGCTGCTTCTTCTTGCTGTCTAGATTTATTGACTGTCTGGGGACTGAAGATAAAGCAGACTGCTGAGTCCCAGAGGTCTGAGTCCCTGAGAGGTCTGCTGATGGTTCTGGCAATAACTTCAGAAGCTGGAGTTTTGTCAGCTTGAGGCTGAGGTCTCCAGTTTCCAGAGCGTCAGTCATCATGGATGTTCGGCCGCTGTAAAGCTGGTTTTGGTTTTTAAGTTCATCACCTTCCTGCTGACGCTGGTGGAGGCTAATGTTGGAATCAAAAGGCGGTTTAAACCATGTGATTTCGGAATCAAGATGGCCAACAAGCTCTCTCTCAAGGGTTAAGTAGTGTGTGCATGTGGGGTTAGTATGCAGGAGGAGGAGAGAAAGGCACAAAAGAACAAAAAGCTACATTTACAATATACCTACAATCTATCGTCCAGGCACCAGCAGTGAACGTTTATTCAGCAGCGGTTGGATTAGACAGAATGTGCTATTGTATTTATTCTCAGACAACAGGAGCTAACACCAGAAATTACTGTTGCAAACAATCAGCTGCAACTTTATCAATAGGAGAAATGGTAGTGAACATTCAGCAACTGTGTTCCTTGGCTCCCCAGGGGTCGATCCTCTCGCCTCTCCTGTTTAATATGGTCATGTTGCCAAATGTCCAAATTTTCCAAATAACATCTCCTACAATAATTATGATGACAATCAGATCTACATAGCACTGTCAGCTGATGAATACGGTCCAGTTGAATCACTAACCAAATGCATTGAAGAAATTAACAACTGGATGCACTGTAATTTCCTGCAACTCAATACCAATAAAACAGAACTTATTGTCTTGGGAGCCAAATTGGAGAGACTTAAGTTGTTGCTCACCTTGAATTCCTTTCATTAACGACCACAAGTCAAGTAAAAACTCTCGTTATAATTACCCATTCAGAATTAAGTCTTAATACCACATCAAAACCATTACAAATCACCTTAAAAATATATCAAAAATCAAGACTAATGTCCAACGAGGAACTCGAGAAACTCATACACGCATTCATCTTTGATAGACTAGATTATTGTAACAGTATTTTCACAGGACTCTTTAAAAGATCGATTGCAACAGCCTTTTCACCTGTTTAACCCAAAAATCTATTGATCGACTCCGGACTGTCCAGAACTCAGCTGCCTGGCTTTTAACCAGAACAAAGAAATATGACCACATTACTCCTATTTTAGCTTCATTACACTGGCTCCCAGTATGTTTTAGAATTGACTTTAAAATTCTATTGATCACTTTTAAAGCTCTTCATGGCCTCTCGCCTTGTTATATTTCTGACCTTTTAGTCCCATACGCACCAGCACGTACCTTGAGATCCTCGGGCAGAGGTCTGTTGTCTGTTCCAGAGTCTCGACTGAAAACTAAAGGGGACAGAGCGTTTGCTGTCAGGGCCCCGAGGCTCTGGAACAGCCTGCCCAAGGAAATCAGGTCGGCTGAGTCAGTGAACTCTTTTAAGTCCCTTCTTAAAACATACTTTTATAGGAGAGCTTTTCCCGATTTTATTTGACTTTATTTTATCCCTTTTATTTTATTGTATTTTACTAACTTTATATTTTCTTAAACATGAACATTGCGTGTTGTTAGCCATCCTCTGCGGTTGGCTTGGTCGTATTTCATTTTGTTAGTGTGACAGCCCTGGTTAAGAAAGAAACCCAGATTAAAGACGTGACGTTGGACTGAGGTGATGATCAGATCAGAGGAAGGTTATCTTACCGTGCACGAGGATCACAAACACCACAAATCTTCATCTTCCTGTAGAAACTCCAACAAGCACAAAGTTAATCTGCTTCTAACTAAAGGAAGTCTTCAGAAACACAGTGAGGACATCAGTTCACAGCCAGCTGTCCCTTTCCTCCCCCTGATAATCTGCTGAAAACTTTACTTTCGATTTGAACAGTTGCATAACATTTACAGAAACAGGTGGGGCAGGTAAGGGAAGGAGGAAGTCAGGTCATGTGTAGAGCAACAGTTACAGTATCTGGAAAGAAATGTTATTTTTTTTTGTTTCATCTCAGTTCATGCATTTGAGAAATAGTGAAGAGAGACAATGGACCTCATGCAAGAATATTTTCCTTTTCTTCTTGCAAAACTCTAAACATAACAAAATGATATACATTTTACTAACCTGTTTTGTTGGAGTGGGTGCTCTGTGCCTGAGAGGACCTCTGCGTGTCCTAAAGGTGTCTCTTTCTGATTGGCTGGATTCACAGGTAGAACCTGGGAGTGGCTGCTGCTGATTGGTCCATTCACAACATCCTGTCTTTTAAATATCTGGGGCGAGTTTAGTGCAGACAAAACGTAGTAAAACGTTTTTTTTCCCGAGGTGGTCCCCTGAACACCCTGTTTGTACGCAAGCACACTGCATTTCCTGCCTTTTTAACGCCGTTGTGTTTACAAACTTGTTGCAGCACAGAAGACCTGAGACACACCCCCAAACGGGAGCAAATATACCTCGAAGCCCGTTGCAAGTAAACATGCCGTTCAATCTGAAAATATTGCAAACCGGTGCAAAACGTTTTGAGATTGAACTCGCCCCCGTTTTCCAGCCGTCTGACAGCAGCAAACCAAACCCTGTTTGTTTTGCGTTAGAGCTGTGAGGTTCGTCTCCTGATTGTGGTGTCTCACTGTGTTTAAAGTTTATTCTTTTCCATTTCAGTATCAGTAAATCTGTGAATGACCGTGTTGTCTCTTGAAGAAAGCTGTTGACAGGCATTCATCTGATTTACCTGGCTTGACATTGTCGCTCCTGCTGGAGCGAGTTCAGCGCCGACAAATAAGATTTTTTCCACGGAAACCGTGGTACCTTGAACCCATTGTATATACAAGCGCTCTTTATTTTCCTGCTTTTTTAAAACCCTTGTTTTAAACCGGAATTCAACCCAGTGGACGCTGTAGCGCTACTGCCGATGAGTGTTTGGGGGTGTAATAGCAGAATGACGGGGACACCGACGCACAGGTATAAATGCATGGCTACGTGCGTAGCCTACGGCGTAGTTGCATACGAGTTTATGCATCACTGGCGACAGCGACTGGAGTTTGTTTCCACCAGATGACTGTGTCTGATCTGTTTAAAGTGTAGTAATGAAGCAGGACAGAGCCGCTCTCTGGCGTTCAGGCAGGAGCCCTCAGATTCAAACAGGTTCTTTAACAGAAGCCAACAGAAAACCAAACAAGGCTAGCAGTTTCCCCCTGCTTCCAGTCTTTGTGCTAAGCTAAGCTAATCCTGGACCCACAGAACTGTAGAAGTCTGTTTAAGAAGGACAGGACAGGGACAGACTGAAACCTTTATTATCACAACAAAATGGACATTAACGTGTTTAGTGTGTGGATATTTGGGCAGCTGGTTTCCCAGTATGACTCGTCTCTCCACTCCCTCCTCTGAGATGCTCGCCATCTGACCACGCCGCCGCTGGAGCCGTCTCTCTCCCGCCAGAGACAGAGCTGAGAGACAAGACAGGAGAGAGACAGAGAGTCAGTCAGAGCCAGTAGTCCTGCAGTGGACCGCAGCTCCCAGCATGCCTTGCAGCAGCAGCAGTGTGTACCTGCAGCAGTGAGCTCCAGACACTGGTCTTTGCTCAGTCCCGGTTTGTAGTTGGAGTCCATGAAGCCGTAGATGTAGGTGCTGCCGCTGCCCCCACCGACACCGGCTGCCTCACCAACATCCCACCAATAGGCACGCAGTACACCTGAGACACAGACGGTGAGCAGAGAGACAGTCAGTGTGTGAAAATGTCCAGATTTGAGTTCAGCAGAGCTTCACAGGTTGCCACTGGAGTCCTCTTCCACTCCTCCATGACGACATCACGGAGCTGGTGGATGTTGGAGACCTTGGGCTCCTCCGCCTTCTGTTTGAGGACGTCCCACAGATGCTCAATAGGCTTTAGGTCTGGAGACATGCTAGAATCTGGCAATGTCGTCATGGAGGATGGAAGAGGACTGTGCGATGTGTTATTTTCAGGTGTGTTTATTAGGGATCGAAGTTTTTTCCGGACTGATACAGATTATTAGTGACCAATTAGACCGATATGTGGAACCGATATCCTTTTGCTGTAAAAATTTTAATGTTGGTCTCAAATTTAGAATAACAACTCCAACACAAAGTCTGTTAAAAACAACAATATTAAAGTTAATTGTCATGTTTATAAATTAAAATTAAAAACGGCTTAGAGATCCATCCCAGAGATGGACTTAACTATAAGTGATAAATTATCATAATCTTTGTCTTTAAAAGCTGCCATTTATATTGTATTTATTTTATATTGTTAGGATTTTATTGATATATTTATTGATACTATATTCTTTCTGTTCTTTATCCGTCCTTTTATTGGTTTTTCATTACCAATTCATTTCATTACTTAAAAATGTTTTTAAAAAAGATATCAGGTGCTGGTCATATAATTAGAATATCATCAAAAGTTGATTTATTTCAGTAATTCCATTCAAAAAGTGAACTTGTATAATGTATACATTCATTCCACACAGACTGATATATTTCAAGTGTTCATCTCCTTTTAATTTTGATGATTATAACTGACAACTAATGAAACCCCAAAATCAGTATCTCAGAAAATTAGAATATTGTGAAAGGTTCAATATTGAGACACCTGGTGCCACACTCTAATCACTGATTAACTCAAACACCTGCAAAGGCCTTTAAATGGTCTCTCAGTCTAGTTCTGTAGGCTACAATCATGGGGAAGACTGCTGACTTGACAGCTGTCCAAAAGACGACCACTGACACCTTGCACAAGGAGGGCAAACAAAAGTCGTTGCTAAAGAGGCTGGCTGTTCACAGAGCTCTGTGTCCAGCACATTAATAGAGAGGCGAAGATATGAACAACATCTAGCTTCAACAGAAGTAGAAACGAAGAGTACAAAGTAATGATTAAAATGACTCAG
>NW_024041630.1:0-38337 GCF_014851395.1 Micropterus salmoides | reverse complement strand
TTTTGAAGTCAATTCTTTGACATACAGGAAGCCATGTAAAGACCTCAGAACTGGAGTGATGTGATCCACCTTTTTGCTTAGTTAGGACTCGAGCAGCAGCGTTCTGAATCAGCTGCAGCTGTCTGATGGATTTATTAGGGAGCCTGTAAGGACGCTGTTACAGTAGTCAAGTCGACTGAAGATAAATGCGTGGATAAGCTTTTCCAGGTCCTGCTGAGACAAAAGTCCTTATATGTCCTAATCTGGCTCCTCAAATTCAGGTCTGAGTCCATGACTACACCAAGATTTCTGGCTTGATATGTGGTTTTAACATTACAGACTGAAGCTGAGTGCTGACTTCAAATCGTTCCCCCTGGCTCCAAAAACAATAACTTCAGAGAGCTGGAGTTTTGTCAGCTTGAGGCTGAGGTCTCCAGTTTCCAGAGCGTCAGTCATCATGGATGTTCGGCCGCTGTAAAGCTGGTTTTGGTTTTTAAGTTCATCACCTTCCTGCTGACGCTGGTGGACGGCTAATGTTGGAATCAAAAGGCGGTTTAAACCATGTGATTTCGGAATCAAGATGGCCAACAAGCTCTCTCTCAAGGGTTAAGTAGTGTGTGCATGTGGGGTTAGTATGCAGGAGGAGGAGAGAAAGGCACAAAAGAACAAAAAGCTACATTTACAATATACCTACAATCTATCGTCCAGGCACCAGCAGTGAACGTTTATTCAGCAGCGGTTGGATTAGACAGAATGTGCTATTGTATTTATTCTCAGACACAGGAGCTAACACCAGAAATTACTGTTGCAAACAATCAGCTGCAACTTTATCAATAGGAGAAATGGTAGTGAACATTCAGCAACTGTGTTCCTTGGCTCCCCAGGGGTCGATCCTCTCGCCTCTCCTGTTTAATATGGTCATGTTGCCAAATGTCCAAATTTTCCAAAATAACATCTCCTACAATAATTATGATGACAATCAGATCTACATAGCACTGTCAGCTGATGAATACGGTCCAGTTGAATCACTAACCAAATGCATTGAAGAAATTAACAACTGGATGCACTGTAATTTCCTGCAACTCAATACCAATAAAACAGACTTATTGTCTTGGGAGCCAAATTGGAGAGACTTAAGTTGTTGCTCACCTTGAATTCCTTTCATTAACGACCACAAGTCAAGTAAAAACTCTCGTTATAATTACCCATTCAGAATTAAGTCTTAATACCACATCAAAACCATTACAAAATCACCTTAAAATATCAAAAATCAAGACTAATGTCCAACGAGGAACTCGAGAAACTCATACACGCATTCATCTTTGATAGACTAGATTATTGTAACAGTATTTTCACAGGCTCTTTAAAAGATCGATTGCAACAGCCTTTTCACCTGTTTAACCCAAAAATCTATTGATCGACTCCAGACTGTCCAGAACTCAGCTGCCAGGCTTTTAACCAGAACAAAGAAATATGACCACATTACTCCTATTTGAGCTTCATTACACTGGCTCCCAGTATGTTTTAGAATTGACTTTAAAATTCTATTGATCACTTTTAAAGCTCTTCATGGCCTCTCGCCTTGTTATATTTCTGACCTTTTAGTCCCATACGCACCAGCACGTACCTTGAGATCCTCGGGCAGAGGTCTGTTGTCTGTTCCAGAGTCTCGACTGAAAACTAAAGGGGACAGAGCGTTTGCTGTCAGGGCCCCGAGGCTCTGGAACAGCCTGCCCAGGAAATCAGGTCGGCTGAGTCAGTGAACTCTTTTAAGTCCCTTCTTAAAACATACTTTTTAGGAGAGCTTTCCCGATTTATTTGACTTTATTTTATCCCTTTTATTTTATTGTATTTTACTAACTTTATATTTATCTTAAACATGAACATTGCGTGTTGTTAGCCATCCTCTGCGGTTGGCTTGGTCAGTATTTCATTTTGTTAGTGTGACAGCCCTGGTTAAGATGAAAGAAACCCAGATTAAAGACGTGACGTTGGACTGAGGTGATGATCAGATCAGAGGGAGGAAGGTTATCTTACCGTGCACGAGGATCACAAACACCACAAACATCTTCATCTTCCTGTAGAAACTCCAACAAGCACAAAGTTAATCTGCTTCTAACTAAAGGAAGTCTTCAGAAACACAGTGAGGACATCAGTTCACAGCCAGCTGTCCCTTTCCTCCCCCTGATAATCTGCTGAAAACTTTACTTTCGATTTGAACAGTTGCATAACATTTACAGAAACAGGTGGGGCAGGTAAGGGAAGGAGGAAGTCAGGTCATGTGTAGAGCAACAGTTACAGTATCTGGAAAGAAATGTTATTTTTTTGTTTCATCTCAGTTCATGCATTTGAGAAATAGTGAAGAGACAATGGACCTCATGCAAGAATATTTTCCTTTTCTTCTTGCAAAACTCTAAACATAACAAAATGATATACATTTTACTAACCTGTTTGTGTTGGAGTGGGTGCTCTGTGCCTGAGAGGATCTCTGCGTATCCTAAAGGTGTCTCTTTCTGATTGGCTGGATTCACAGGTAGAACCTGGGAGTGGCTGCTGCTGATTGGTCCATTCACAACATCCTGTCTTTTAAAATATCTGGGGAGTTTAGTGCAGACAAAACGTAGTAAAACGTTTTTTTCCCGAGGTGGTCCCCTGAACACCCTGTTGTGTACGCAAGCACACTGCATTTCCTGCCTTTTTAACGCCGTTGTGTTTACAAACTTGTTGCAGCACAGAAGACCTGAGACACACCCACCAAACGGGAGCAAATATACCTCGAAGCCCGTTGCAAGTAAACATGCCGTTCAATCTGAAAATATTGCAAACCGGTGCAAAACGTTTTGAGATTGAACTTGCCCCCGTTTTCCAGCCGTCTGACAGCAGCAAACCAAACCCTGTTTGTTTTGCGTTAGAGCTGTGAGGTTCGTCTCCTGATTGTGGTGTCTCACTGTGTTTAAAGTTTATTCTTTTCCATTTCAGTATCAGTAAATCTGTGAATGACCGTGTTGTCTCTTGAAGAAAGCTGTTGACAGGCATTCATCTGATTTACCTGGCTTGACATTGTCGCTCCTGCTGGAGCGAGTTCAGCGCCGACAAATAAGATTTTTTCCACGGAAACCGTGGTACCTTGAACCCATTGTATATACAAGCGCTCTTTATTTTCCTGCTTTTTTAAAACCCTTGTTTTAAACCGGAATTCAACCCAGTGGACGCTGTAGCGCTACTGCCGATGATGTTTGGGGGTGTAATAGCAGAATGACGGGGACACCGACGCACAGGTATAAATGCATGGCTACGTGCGTAGCCTACGGCGTAGTTGCATACGAGTTTATGCATCACTGGCGACAGCGACTGGAGTTTGTTTCCACCAGATGACTGTGTCTGATCTGTTTAAAGTGTAGTAATGAAGCAGGACAGAGCCGCTCTCTGGCCTTCAGGCAGGAGCCCTCAGATTCAAACAGGTTCTTTAACAGAAGCCAACAGAAAACCAAACAAGGCTAGCAGTTTCCCCCTGCTTCCAGTCTTTGTGCTAAGCTAAGCTAATCCTGGACCCACAGAACTGTAGAAGTCTGTTTAAAGAAGGACAAGGACAGGGACAGACTGAAACCTTTATTATCACAACAAAATGGACATTAACGTGTTTAGTGTGTGGAGTATTTGGGCAGCTGGTTTCCCAGTATGACTCGTCTCTCCACTCCCTCCTCTGAGATGCTCGCCAGTCTGACCACGCCGCCGCTGGAGCCGTCTCTCTCCATCGCCAGAGACAGAGCTGAGAGACAAGACAGGAGAGAGACAGAGAGTCAGTCAGAGCCAGTAGTCCTGCAGTGGACCGCAGCTCCCAGCATGCCTTGCAGCAGCAGCAGTGTGTACCTGCAGCAGTGAGCTCCAGACACTGGTCTTTGCTCAGTCCCGGTTTGTAGTTGGAGTCCATGAAGCCGTAGATGTAGGTGCTGCCGCTGCCGCCCACCGACACCGGCTGCCTCACCAACATCCCACCAATAGGCACGCAGTACACCTGAGACACAGACGGGTGAGCAGAGAGACAGTCAGTGTGTGAAAATGTCCAGATTTGAGTTCAGCAGAGCTTCACAGGTTGCCACTGGAGTCCTCTTCCACTCCTCCATGACGACATCACGGAGCTGGTGGATGTTGGAGACCTTGGGCTCCTCCGCCTTCTGTTTGAGGACGTCCCACAGATGCTCAATAGGCTTTAGGTCTGGAGACATGCTAGAAGTCTGGCAAGATGTCGTCATGGAGGAGTGGAAGAGGACTGTGCGATGTGTTATTTTCAGGTGTGTTTATTAGGGATCGAAGTTTTTTCCGGACTGATACAGATTATTAGTGACCAATTAGACCGATATGTGGAACCGATATCCTTTTGCTGTAAAAATTTTAATGTTGGTCTCAAAATTTAGAATAACACAAACTCCAACACAAAGTCTGTTAAAAACAACAATATTAAAGTTAATTGTCATGTTTATAAATTAAAATTAAAAATGTCTTAGAGATCCATCCCAGAGATGGACTTAACTATAAGTGATAAATTATCATAATCTTTGTCTTTAAAAGCTGCCATTTATATTGTATTTATTTTATATTGTTAGGATTTTATTGATATATTTATTGATACTATATTCTTTCTGTTCTTTATCCGTCCTTTTATTGGTTTTTCATTACCAATTCATTTCATTACTTAAAAATGTTATTTAAAAAAGATATACAGGTGCTGGTCATATAATTAGAATATCATCAAAAAGTTGATTTATTTCAGTAATTCCATTCAAAAAGTGAAACTTGTATAATGTATACATTCATTCCACACAGACTGATATATTTCAAGTGTTCATTCCTTTTAATTTTGATGATTATAACTAATGAAAACCCCAAAATCAGTATCTCAGAAAATTAGAATATTGTGAAAAGGTTCAATATTGAAGACACCTGGTGCCACACTCTAATCAGCTAATTAACTCAAAACACCTGCAAAGGCCTTTAAATGGTCTCTCAGTCTGTCTACACAATCATGGGGAAGACCGCTGACTTGACAGCTGTCCAAAAGACGACCATGACACCTTGCACAAGGAGGGCAAGACACAAAAGGTCGTTGCTAAAGAGGCTGGCTGTTCACAGAGCTCTGTGTCCAAGCACATTAATAGAGAGGCGAAGATAATGAACAACATCTAGCTTCAACAGAAGGTAGAAACGAAGAGTACAAAGTAATGATTAAAATGACTCAGGAGGGAGCCTCATTCGGCGAGTGGAACCCGCTTCATTTAACAAAAGCTATAAACAAGTTGGTTGGCAATGTGAAAAGTGCGCGAGTAATGAGAAATGGAGCACTGATCAGCAAGGGAAGGCTGTTCGGCTTAACAAAATTGAAGGTAAGCGAGTGCAAGGATCATTGATCACCTATAATACAAAGAAGGTTCGAGGAGTCATTTCGGGAATACCCCAAATATGTCAGTAGAACAAGTCAAGGAAAATGTGGAAGGAGCACGTGTAGCCGAGGCAAAACGCTTGAAAACAACACGTAATGGTGAAAGATGTGACAGCTTGTCTGTGTAACGGGTTTGGTCGGGTGTGTGAAGGATGACTCTTGAGATCACTTCTTTTCCACGATTTATTGGCTCGCACATCTGCAGAACACAATGCACACATCAATTGCCCCCTGGCCTCCTCTTACATTACCTCTGCTTCCCTCAGCGGTGCAAGACGCAACTGAGCGCTTCATGTATTCAAAATACATTACAAACACATCACTCCAACATCATGAGTTACTCTGCTCATAGTGTTCATAGAAAGCCATTAACACTGTTCAGAAAATACTAAATATTAAATGCAACAATTACATAAAAACAGCACATAGGTCTCCCCAAAACAACATCGCCTAACAGCGACACCTGGTGGTCTGAATAAAAAGTGTGTGTGGGAGGTGACAGAGACAACAAAAGTTACACCAACAAACAGAAGGAAAACACACACCTGCAGAACACAATGCACACATCAATTTCCCCCTGGCCTCCTCTTACATTACCTCTGCTTCCTAAACATACAAATACAGCGTTTACAAGACGCTGAAAACTCCGACAAGCTACATAGGTAACATGACGCGCCCGCCTGCCTGGTAAAACTGGCGCCAGAAAGTTAAAATGAAAACACTGATAAAACGTATTTTAACGGTCACACTGATACAAAACTGCTACGTGACATAACCATATTGAAATTGCACAATTTGTGTTTAAAGTTTTAACGTAAATGGTTCAATTTCCAAAGAAAACAATAGATAAACCCAGCAGCACTTTTCTACACAACTTAGCCTCAGCGGTGCAAGACGCGACTGAGGGAGACGAGCACTACGGAAGCTTAGGAGGTACAAAAGGGGTAGTGTGCAGCTAAGGAAGACGGAGTTTACATTTCCACAAGAAAAAATAGCAAATATAAATAAAAATAACTCAATGAGATAAAATTTGGAAATAAGAATTATTAAAGTGCATTTTTAACTCCGTTACATCTGTTATTGTTTTGATGAGGAAAGTCTACCATCTAAGGTATATATAGGTTATATGTGCTACGATGTCAAACGTTATGTTCCCCCACCTCTGAGGTGCTTTAAGTGTCAAAAATATGGACACGTAGCAGCTGTATGTAAGGGCAAACAAAGGTGTGGAAGATGCAGTGGTGAACATGAGTACGGGAAATGCGTAAATGGAGCTAAGCTAAAATGCTGTAACTGTGGAGGAGAACACAACTCGGCCTACAGGGGATGCGAGGCTAGTAAGAGAGCTGTAGAAATACAGAGAATTAAAACATCAGAAGGGATAACATACGCTGAAGCAACCAAGAGAGTAGGTTGGCAACCAGACAGACCAAACAATAAACAAGCTAGTGTAGAATGTAAAAAGTCAAGAACACGTGAGGGATGTGACAAAATCAAGGAAGACACTATGATTGCGGGGAAAAATGAGTTTGTTTTGCTTATGGTTGAAGTGGTAAATTGCTCTGTGCAAACAGAGAAGAAAACGGAAAAATCTAAATAATAGTTAAAGCAGCAGAAAGTACTTGGGAATCAAGGGGTTAGTGTGGGAGGAGGTTGAGGAACAATTAAGTGGAGGAACAACAAGCTCACAAGCACTGTCATGGGGTGGTGGATCTTCATGATCCTAACTATACTGCAATGGAATCCAAGAAGTCTAATTGCTAATGGACAGGAATTTAAGCATTTTATCTCAAACCTCCAAGATAAACCCAATATTATATGCATACAGGAAACATGGCTAAACCACAATGGGACTTTGTAATTCAGGGTTACACAGCAATTAGGAATGATAGGGTGAATGGAAAAGGTGGTGGGGTAGTTTGTGCTAAATGGGACAAGGTTTAGTTTGATGAGTGTAGGAAAAGAGCATGAAGCAATAGTAGTCAAAAGCTGGACAGAAGAATAATAATAATAATTATTATAACCCTTGCAATAGATTAAATATAGACACATTGAATACTGTGGGTGGGCAAACAAAGTGGTCTGGTGCGGTGATTTTAATGCACATAGTTCACTGTGGGGAAGTAAAAAGACAGATACTAATGGATTAATCATAGAGGAATCAATTGTGGATAAGGGATTAGTTTGCATGAATGATGGAAGTGGCACCAGATATAACAGTGTTTAAAATACAGAAAGTGCAATTGATTTAACATTAGTATATCAGGGGTAGCAGGCATTACCACATGGGAGGTGTTAAATACATCATCAGGAGGTAGTGATCACTACCCTATAATAGTTAAGATCGGAGTAGAGATACATCATGAGGAAAACTCAAGAATAAAAAGGTGGAAACTAGATGGAGCAGATTGGGACACATTTCAAAAATTATGTAAAAATAAGTGTGAGAGTTTAATCAGAGAAGATTTATCAGATGGGGACCAATGTAATAAAAAGTTGGTGGGAGTCATTATAAAGGCAGCAGAGGAAACGATACAAGAAGTACAGGGAGCAGAGTGAAAAAGAACGGACCATGGTGGGATGTAAATTGTAGCAAAGCTATTAAAAGAAGAAACAAGGCATTTAGGCAGTTAAAAAAACATCATTCACTAGAGACATTAATTAATTACAAAAGATCACAGGCCATAGTCCGGAAGACTATAAGAGCAAAAATACGTGCATACTGGAGGGATTACTGCAATAAGACTGGAAGAGAGACATCACTGGCTGATATATGGGGAATGGCTAGAAAAATGAGTGGAATCAGAAGGAGTTATATAATACCAGTCTTAATAAGTGGCAATAAAACGGCAATCAGTAATGTGGAGAAGGTAGAAATGTTGGCAGAAACATTAGTTAAAGTACACAGTTCAGAGAATTTATTAGTCGAAGCCAGAAAGTGCAGAGATAACATTCTTGCCATGAACCCAGGTGTCAATATACAGAAGAGCACAACAACTGATGATTTAGCTTATTTGAGTTAAGGAGGGCTATCTCAAAGACAAGACTTCATCTCCAGGGAAGGACAACATCTGTTATAGCATGTTAGCTCACTTGGAAGATAGTGCACTTACTGTAGTTTTAAGATTATTTAACCAGATTTGGGAAACAGGCAAAATACCAATAGCATGGAAACAATCAATCATAGTACCAATAGTAAAACCTGGGAAAGATCCATCAGACCCATCAAGTTATAGACCAATAGCACTCACATCACATTTGGGGAAAACCATGGAACGTATGATAACAGACAGATTAACATTCTTTCTAGAAAGCAGAGATCTGTACTCACCATACCAAAGTGGGTTTTGGAAAGGGAGAAATATAATGGACTCTATTTTATGTTTGGAATCTGAAATCAAAAAAGCTCAGACAAATGGGGAGATTGTGGTAGCTGTCTTTTTTGATATTGAAAAAGCATACGATATGTTATGGAAGGAAGGGTTACTTATCAAATTAAATAAATTAGGTATAGGTGGTAGACTGTACAACTGGGTGTTGGACTTTTTATTTGGCAGGGCAATAGAGGTCAGGGTGGGCACAGAATATTCAACTCTATAAAGTTGAAAATGGTACTCCACAAGGCAGTGTGTGTAGTCCAGTACTATTTAACATCATGATCAATGATATTTTTGAAAAAGTGGAAAGAAGTATTGGGAAGTCCTTGTATGCAGACGATGGCACCCTATGGGTAAGAGGACGGAATTTGAAATTTATTCAGAAAAAATTACAGGCAGCAATTGTGGAGGTGGAACAGTGGGCAAATAACTGGGGTGTTAAGGTGTCGGGTGCAAAGACACAAGTGATATGTTTTCCAGGAGACATAAAGAAGTGTCCTTAAAATTATATGATCAAACCCTTGAAGAAGTAAAAGTTATCAGACTGTTAGGAGTGTTGTTTGATGAAAAGTTGACCTGGAAACAGCACACTGATAAGGTCAAAGACAAATGCAAAAAAATCAATAACCTTTTAAGATGTCTGTCAGGAAGGGACTGGTGGGCCACTACAACATCATTGCTTAAAATATACCAGACCTTGATGAGATCTACACTAGATTATGGATGTATAGCAAATATGTCAGCAGCAGAATGCCATCTTAAAAAACTAGATGTGGAACAGGCACAAGTGTAAAGGACATGCAGTGGAGCATTTAAGACCTCTCCAGTGGCTGCCATGCAAGTGGAAATGGGGGAACAGCCACTAAGAATAAGAAGAACAAGAATTATGCTAACATACTGGGCTAATCTTCAGGGACACTGTAGCTCTCACCCCGCGCTAAAGCCGACCTAGAAGAATGTTGGGAACACAATAAGAGCAGCTGTTTCAGTTTTCGATGGGTGAAAGCAGAAAGCCTTTGCTTGTACAGTATAAAATATATCCCAATAGTCCCATATCCAGATCTTTCTCCGTGGTTTTTTGTAAATCCATCCATTGACCTGCATATACAGCAAATAATCAAAAAGAAATCCAAGCAAGCACACACGGGAAGAAGAGCAGAAAGTTACATAGAGCAGCACTATAGAGATAACCGCATGGTCTTTACTGATGACTCTAAAGATCCAGAGACCGGACGGACAGGAGCTGCCATATACATCCCAGCATACAAAATAGGCATTAAAAAGAGAATCATCTATCAGTATATACAGTTGAGCTTATGGCCATTTTGATGGCATTACAGTGGCTAGAAGAAAATAAGGAAAGCAAGGTGGTCATTGCATCAGATAGCTGCGCTCACCAGTATTAAATCTGTTAAGTCTGTAGGCTGGATCTGGATTTAGTATTCATAGCTCTCTATGTAGATTATAACATAAGGACTGGACTGTCTGCTTTGTTTGGGTTCCTGCCCATGTAGGGGTAGAAGGAAATGAAGACGCTGATATTCTGGCAAAACAAGCACTTAAATCAAAGTCAGTTGATATACAAGTTCCGCTAAGTAAATCTGAAGCTAAAACAGTCATTAAAGAGAAAATGCAAAAAATATGGCAAGAATACTGGGAACTAAATGAAACTGGAAGACATCTTTACAGTATACAGAATCATGTTGGTCTGGGAAGAAAACTGGGTGGTTGCCGGAAGACAGAGACCGTCATTAGAATAGGACACACAGGGTTTAACCATTCACTTTATAAAATAGGTAAACACCCAACTGGGCACTGTGTAAAATGTAGTAGTGTAGAGAGCATTCAACATGTGCTGGTTGAGTGTAGAGGCGAGGAGGAAAATAGCAGCAGTTATAGAGAAAGCTGAGCTTAGGTTCACTGTCGAGAACCTCCTTGGGGATAAAGCATGGGGAATATCAAAGCATATTTGTTTATTTGGTTTTTATGTTAGTCTGCACATAATCTGTTCCACACTCCAGTCCGGTAGGTGGCTGTAATGCTCCTAAATGCTGGCTGCCAACCTGCCACAAAACAAGAAGAAGAAGCAGAAGCAGAGCGCTGATCGGGGAGAGACGAGGGAGGAAAGTGTTTTTGCTTTGCAGACCAACTAAAGTCAGAAGTCTTTAATTACTGTCGGCAGGGCTCTCAAGTCTCGCGCATTTCAGCCAGTTCACGCGCTCACACCTTGTATTTCTCACGCTGAGAAGTAAGTTAAGAGATAACGTCCTCCAAGTTGTTCATTAATGGACGATCATTTCTGTGCCGAGTTCACAGCCTCATCTCTGTAGCTGCTAAATGCCAGAGCCGTTCAGCCCATCACAAATTAAAATGTGTCGTTTCCGGTAAACTCCGTCGTCCCGCCGCAGGCGCGTTCGTTACCAGGCAACATGGATGCGCGTGCACACACGCTGTGGAAGTCGGAAGCGCGAGACCCGATGGATGCGGTAACTGTAGGTTTTTGTTGTTTCCTGGAAAAATGACTCAGAGATAGTGAGAGCAGCTGATGTTGGGGAGGACAGACAAATGTGTTGTAAATTATTACTGATGCAGTCAGAAAATCTCCAACCTCTTTGCAACCTGCAGCTTTGGCTTTTTTATCCAGCGCCCAGCAAAGTAACTTTAAAAAATAAAAGGACCAATATTTCAGTGTAAAAATGCTCAGCAGGTGATCAGAAATGACGTCATAACAGGAAACCAGAATAATCCAGGAGATCATTTCCATGGATGGAAAGAATGAGATCAATAAGTTATTGATTTCCAGTATTGATCAAGAAGAAAGCTGAAAGAAACCAAATGTGTTGATCACTCAGAACAAAGAAATGCAGCTTTAATAGTTTGGATCAATGAAAGATTGATGCTCAGTTCTCTTCACATCATGTTGAAGCCGTTTGGAAAGAAAAGTGGGCTCAGAGTCGGCAGAAGAAAAGGCCAAATATTGATGAAGCAGGAAGAGCAGTTTGGGATCAGATCCAGATCAGATGTTTGTGTGTCTCGGTGTTCTGGACTGATGTTGAACATGTGGAGCTGAGATTCATTTACAGAACAGAGATGAAAACATTTGAAAGCTTCTTCTCTTCAAAGTTCAGCTTTAGATCCAGAAATGTAAAAGTCCAGCAGCTCAACACTGACAGGAGACATTACTGTGAAGCAGCACATGGACAAAACAATCCCAGCAGCATCAAGACTCTGATCATCTCCAACAGCTTCCTGTGTTTCTGTCCCCTGTTAGCTGCTGCTCTCATCTGCTTCTGTCAATAAAGTTATTCAAACTGCTGCTGCTGTCTGTGCAGCTCATGTTCTGCTTTGTTGTCCTCTCAGTCTGTCAGGTGGAGGTGGAGGAGGGGGCGGAGTCTGTCCTGCTGCCCTGCAAGACCACAGACAACCTGCCTGAGGACGCTACAGTGAGGTGGATCCACTATGATCCCTATGAGACGGTCCACATGTATCAGAACGGCTCTGACCAGCCTGACCAACAGGACCAGGTTTACAGAGACCGAACAGAGATGAAGGAAGACCTGCTGAGAACTGGAGACCTCAGTCTGACCCTGAAATCCCCCACAGACAGAGACGGAGGAACATACTGGTGCAAAGTCTACGACAAGAAGGGAGTCCTCATGAGATGGAAATCAGTTGATCTCAGGGTCAAAGGTCAGTATGCAGACTGAGGTCAGAGTCTCTGTGTTTGTCTCTGTCTGACTGTCCTCTGTCTCCTCTGCAGAGAGAAGCAGGAACAGAAGCAGCTCCACTGATCCAACTCCTCTGATGGCCGATCAACCTGTTTGATCTTTGATCATTGATCCGATCTGACTCTGGATCAGAGAGAAAATGGAGGTGAAGCAGCTGATGGAGGACGGATGAAGACAGGAGGACGCTTTGTCAGCTTCTTCTTCACTCTGACTCCTCCTACTGACTCTCACACACAGTCTACACACTCACTATTGATTCCTGCTGATCAGTGATGTCAGAGTGAGGTCAGCGTGATGTCACATGGCTTGAACGGGCGTGTTTCCTGTGAACCTCCCAGCGGCTGGATAACAGCTGCGGCTCTCTGGATATTTGTGGCTCGTTCTAATGCGTGCAGTCAAACAAACTTTATTTCTACAGACACAGAGAAGTCAGCAGCTGCAGGAAATCAGAACCACTGACAGGAAGTTAAGAGTCAAGTTAAACCACATGTCAGAACTTTCTACAGCAGCAGGATTTAGAAGATGCTGGAAGCTGCTGTCTTTAGATTTTGGACCCGTCACAATTTGTCACATTTTCTGAAGCCACAACAAATCTTGTTGAAGGAAACAGTTGATTGAAGGTCCAGTTTCAAACGAAGAGTCAAAGCTTCTCTTTGTGTCGACTCCTTTAATGAGAACATTGAAAAGGACTCGAGTCCAAGTCTCAAGTGTCCAGCTCAGATTATTCCAGCACCAACCCTGGCAGGATGCAAGTTAAACAGAAAGCAACACATTTAGTGACAGAACAGAAAGCAGCCAGCTGTTAAAATGGACTCAGAGAATGAAGACACAATAAGATTTGATTCAGTCAGACTTTCACAAGAACAAAGGTTTGTTCAGCCTGAACACAAATGTGGTCTGTAGTGTTTTTGTAGTCCCTGTTTATTCAGCGCCTCTTCCTCCTCACTACACACTGGATCAAAGCACAGCAGTTAAACCCAGAGGCCTCCAGTGGACCTGGTTCAGGCCTCTGAAACATCTGGACTCTGTGATCTTTGTCTTCCAGCGTTGACATTTGGAGCAGGTATAAACAGACGTCACGTGATCTAGTTTGTTTGAAGCGTACCGAGTCCTTCAGACGTTGATCTCAGAACTCAGCAGAAACTCCACTTCTTTAGTCTCTTTCCTCCAGGTTCTGGTTTTTCTCGTCTCTCTGTTCATTCCTCAAAGATAAAGCTGGATTTTTCATTGAAGCTGAAACATTTCAGTAAATATGCCAGATTTAGCCAGAAGGCTGTTTTTCATCTGTAGTCAGTACAAGTCAACACAAAACAGACAACATAGTAAAACCAACCCAGGGACCAGTAGACTCCAGCACAATATACTAGCAGTCATTATGTTCCAGTACACAGGTCATGAACTGTTACCAGAGGAAATCAGAAGCTTACAGTAATCTGTTGGACTCAAAGATGTTATGTTATTAAAGTGCTGTTTATGCACTCAGATCTAATTCAATAATCTGGTTTCCTGCAGCGGTTTGAAGCCAAAATAAACATTTTGCTGTGATTTCATTTCAATAAACTGATCAAAATGATGCTGATTTGTTGAACATATGAATTCCTGCTCTGTCAGGTCTGTCTTCAAGATGACAAGCAAACATCTTTTAAAACGCTTGTTTTCTAAATGGAGTTCTGCTCAGTCAGGGCGATGCTATGCTAACTTGTTTCAAGTACGACGACGGCTGGAATCATCTATCAGACACAGATTCATTTTCAGACCTCACCAGGTAGTTCAGCTTCCCGCCTCTCTTTTCTCCCAGCATCCTCCTGTCTCGTCTGTAGAAATATGAACTAGTGGTCCACGCGGTCCTTGTGGTCCGGACCGGTTGCCGAGGGGTCCGTTGCTGGTCCAAAGCCACTGCACACCTCCTCTGCATAATAAAAGCTTTATTTGTAGAGCACTTTTCAACACGGGGAACAAAGAGCTTTAAAACAATCCATCTGTCAATAAAGGAAAATAAATGAGGCGTCACACAGTGAAAGCTTTTTGTAGAAATGTGTCTAAGAAGTGAGATGAAACCAGGAGCAGACTCTGAGCCTGTAGGGGCCCTGACAGCAGAGACCCTGTCCCCTTTGGCTTTGAGCCTAGACTTTGGAGCAGTTAGCAGAGCCCTACTAGAGGATCTCAGTCTGCGTCCTGGCTCATATGGGGATAAAAGCTCAGAGAAGGTGCGTGCCCATGTCTGGCCTTAAAAGTGATCAGAAGGATTTTAAAGTGCGTCCTAAAAGAAACAGGAAGCAGGACGCTCACACTGGGCTGATGTGCTCACATTTTCTGCAGCGAGCGGCAGCATTTTGGACCAACTGTAGGTGATGAACTGATTTCTGACTCAGACAGGTATATAGGGAGGATATCGGTCTGCGGCTGAAATGAAAGACTTCACCTCGGCCGGATTTCTCAAATGATAAAAACAGAACAAGCTTACATGAGGTTCAAAACACAAGTCCTAGTTTCTGGCCGAGCTTCTTGTTCGCTTGGGTTTGTCCTGATTTCAGAAAGGAACGAACATCACAGAGGAAGACGCAGAGATGTTGATCTTCACAGCTACGTGAATCTAAACTATAACGTGGTTCATGCTGAACTTGAGCGCTCACTCTTTCTACACATCCTGGCAGAGAACGCTGGTGAGCTCCCAGCATCCTCTCCTGTACCTGCTGAACGTGAGCGTTAAAGCAACGAGCGCCAAGAAATGTCCCCTTTACGCAGCGCCTGGATTCACTTTCTTCTCGTCTCTGTTCATTCAGGATAAAGGAGGATTTTTTGGACAACATGTGGACAAAGTGCAAACAACGTATGGTTGTTTTGTCAAGCTGTTAATTTTTCACGCGTTATCAACATGTTAACAACACATTGACTACGTGTTGATAACGTGTTGATAATGTGTTGATAACATGTTGATAACATGTTGATAACATGTTGATAACGTGATGATAACGTGATGATAACGTGTTGATAACGTGTTGATAACGTGTTGATAACGTGTTGATAACATGTTGATAACGTGTTGATAACATGTTGATAACGTGATGATAACGTGATGATAACGTGATGATAACATGTTGATAACGTGTTGATAACGTGTTGATAACATGTTGATAACGTGTTGATAACGTGTTGATAACATGTTAACATGTTGATAACATGTTGATAACGTGTTGATAACATGTTGATAACGTGTTGATAACGTGTTAACGTGTTGATAACGTGTTGATAACGTGTTGATAACATGTTGATAACATGTTAACGTGTTGATATCGTGTTGATAACGTGTTGATAACGTGTTGATATCGTGTTGATAACATGTTAACGTGTTGATAACGTGTTGATAACGTGTTGATAACGTGTTGATAACGTGTTAACGTGTTGATAACGTGTTAACGTGTTGATAACGTGTTGATAACGTGTTGATAACGTGGTGATAACGTGTTGATAACATGTTGATAACATGTTGATAACATGTTAACATGTTGATAACGTGTTGATAACGTGTTGATAACGTGTTAACATGTTGATAACGTGTTGATAACGTGTTGATGACGTGTTGATAACGTGTTGATAAAGTGTTGATAACGTGTTGATAACGTGTTGATAACGTGGTGATAACGTGGTGATAACATGTTGATAACGTGTTGATAACGTGTTGATAACGTGTTGATAACTTGTTGATAACGTGTTGATAACGTGTTGATAACATGTTGATAACATGTTAACATGTTGATAACATGTTGATAACGTGTTGATAACGTGTTGATAACGTGTTGATGACGTGTTGATGACATGTTGATAAAGTGTTGATAACATGTTGATAACTTGTTGATAACTTGTTGATAACGTGTTGATAACTTGTTGATAACGTGTTGATAACGTGTTGCTAACATGTTGATAACGTGTTGATAACGTGTTGATAACGTGTTAACGTGGTAATAACGTGGTGATAACGTGTTGATAACGTGTTGATAACGTGTTAACGTGGTGATAACGTGGTGATAACGTGTTGATAACGTGTTGATAAAGTGTTGATAACGTGTTGATAACGTGGTGATAACGTGGTGATAACGTGGTGATAACGTGGTGATAAAGTGTTGATAACGTGTTGATAACGTGTTGATAACGTGTTAACGTGTTAACGTGTTGATAACGTGTTGCTAACATGTTGATAACGTGTTGCTAACGTGTTGATAACGTGTTGCTAACGTGTTGCTAACGTGTTGATAAAGTGTTGATAACATGTTGATAACATGTTGATAACGTGTTGATAACGTGTTGCTAACATGTTGATAACGTGTTGCTAACATGTTGATAACGTGTTGATAACGTGTTGATAACGTGTTGATAACGTGTTGATAACATGTTGATAACATGTTGATAACGTGATGATAACATGTTGATAACGTGTTGATAACATGTTCATAACGTGATGATAACGTGATGATAACATGTTGATAACGTGTTGATAACGTGTTAACGTGTTGATAACGTGTTAACGTGTTGATAACGTGTTGATAACGTGTTGATAACGTGGTGATAACGTGGTGATAACGTGTTGATAAAGTGTTGATAAAGTGTTGATAACATGTTGATAACGTGTTGATAACGTGTTAACGTGTTAACGTGTTGATAACGTGTTGCTAACATGTTGATAACGTGTTGCTAACGTGTTGATAACGTGTTGCTAACGTGTTGATAAAGTGTTGATAACATGTTGATAACGTGTTGATAACGTGTTAACGTGTTGATAACGTGTCGCTAACATGTTGATAACGTGTTGCTAACATGTTGATAACGTGTTGATAACGTGTTGATAACGTGTTGATAACGTGTTGCTAACATGTTGATAACGTGTTGATAACGTGTTGATAACGTGTTAACGTGTTGATAACGTGGTGATAACATGTTGATAACGTGTTGATAACGTGTTGATAACGTGTTGATAACATGTTGATGACATGTTGATGACATGTTGATAACGTGTTGATAACGTGTTGATAACATGTTGATAACGTGTTGATAACGTGTTGATAAAGTGTTGATAACGTGTTGATAACGTGTTGATAACGTGTTGATAACTTGTTGATAACGTGTTGCTAACATGTTGATAACGTGTTGATAACGTGTTGATAACGTGTTAACGTGTTGATAACGTAGTGATAACATGTTGATAACGTGTTGATAACGTGTTGATAACATGTTGATAACGTGTTGATAACGTGTTGATAAAGTGTTGATAACATGTTGATAACGTGTTGATAACGTGTTAACGTGTTGATAACGTGTTGCTAACGTGTTGATAACGTGTTGCTAACGTGTTGATAACGTGTTGCTAACGTGTTGATAACGTGTTGATAACGTGTTGATAACGTCTTAACGTGTTGATAACGTGGTGATAACGTGTTGATAACGTGTTAACGTGTTGATAACGTGTTAACGTGTTGATAACGTGTTGATAACGTGTTGATAACGTGGTGATAACGTGTTGATAAAGTGTTGATAAAGTGTTGATAACATGTTGATAACGTGTTGATAACGTGTTAACGTGTTAATGTGTTGATAACGTGTTGCTAACATGTTGATAACGTGTTGATAACGTGTTGATAACGTGTTAACGTGTTGATAATGTGGTGATAACATGTTGATAACGTGTTGATAACGTGTTAACGTGTTGATAACGTGTCGCTAACATGTTGATAACGTGTTGCTAACATGTTGATAACGTGTTGCTAACGTGTTGATAACGTGTTGATAACGTGTTGCTAACATGTTGATAACGTGTTGATAACGTGTTGATAACGTGTTAACGTGTTGATAACGTGGTGATAACATGTTGATAACGTGTTGATAACGTGTTGATAACATGTTGATGACATGTTGATAAAGTGTTGATAACATGTTGATAACGTGTTGATAACGTGTTGATAACATGTTGATAACGTGTTGATAACGTGTTGATAAAGTGTTGATAACGTGTTGATAACGTGTTGATAACGTGTTGATAACTTGTTGATAACGTGTTGCTAACATGTTGATAACGTGTTGATAACGTGTTGATAACGTGTTGATAACGTGTTAACGTGTTGATAACGTGGTGATAACATGTTGATAACGTGTTGATAACGTGTTGATAACATGTTGATAACGTGTTGATAACGTGTTGATAAAGTGTTGATAACATGTTGATAACGTGTTGATAACGTGTTAACGTGTTGATAACGTGTTGCTAACATGTTGATAACGTGTTGCTAACGTGTTGATAACGTGTTGCTAACGTGTTGATAACGTGTTGATAACGTGTTGATAACGTCTTAACGTGTTGATAACGTGGTGATAACGTGTTGATAACGTGTTGATAACGTGGTGATAACGTGTTGATAAAGTGTTGATAACGTGTTGATAACGTGTTGATAACGTGGTGATAACGTGGTGATAACGTGTTGATAACGTGTTGATAACGTGTTGATAACTTGTTGATAACGTGTTGATAACGTGTTGATAACATGTTGATAACATGTTAACGTGTTGATAACGTGTTGATAACGTGTTGATAACGTGTTGATGACGTGTTGATGACATGTTGATAAAGTGTTGATAACATGTTGATAACGTGTTGATAACTTGTTGATAACTTGTTGATAACGTGTTGCTAACGTGTTGATAACGTGTTGCTAACATGTTGATAACGTGTTGATAACGTGTTGATAACGTGTTAACGTGGTGATAACGTGGTGATAACGTGTTGATAACGTGTTGATAACGTGTTAACGTGGTGATAACGTGGTGATAACGTGTTGATAACGTGTTGATAAAGTGTTGATAACGTGTTGATAACGTGTTGATAACGTGGTGATAACGTGGTGATAACGTGTTGATAACGTGGTGATAAAGTGTTGATAACATGTTGATAACGTGTTGATAACGTGTTAACGTGTTAACGTGTTGATAACGTGTTGCTAACATGTTGATAACGTGTTGCTAACGTGTTGATAACGTGTTGCTAACGTGTTGATAACGTGTTGATAACGTGTTGATAAAGTGTTGATAACATGTTGATAACATGTTGATAACGTGTTGATAACGTGTTAACGTGTTGATAACGTGTTAACGTGTTGATAACGTGTTGCTAACATGTTGATAACGTGTTGCTAACATGTTGATAACGTGTTGCTAACATGTTGATAACGTGTTGATAACGTGTTGATAACATGTTGATAACGTGTTGATAACGTGTTAACGTGTTGATAACGTGGTGATAACATGTTGATAACGTGTTGATAACGAGTTGATAACATGTTGATAACGTGTTGATAACGTGTTGATAACATGTTGATAACGTGTTGATAACGTGTTGATAACATGTTGATAACGTGTTGATAACATGTTAACATGTTGATAACGTGTTGATAACATGTTGATAACATGTTAACATGTTGATAACGTGTTGATAACATGTTGATAACATGTTAACATGTTGATAACGTGTTGATAACATGTTGATAACGTGTTGATAACGTGTTGATAACGTGGTGATAACGTGGTGATAACGTGGTGATAACATGTTGATAAAGTGTTGATAACATGTTGATAACGTGTTGATAACGTGTTGATAACATGTTAACATGTTGATAACGTGTTGATAACGTGTTGATAACATGTTGATAACGTGTTGATAACATGTTGATAACGTGTTGATAACATGTTGATAACATGTTGATAACATGTTGATAACATGTTAACATGTTGATAACGTGTTGATAACGTGTTGATAACGTGTTGATAACATGTTGATAACGTGTTGATAACATGTTGATAACGTGTTGATAACATGTTGATAACATGTTGATAACGTGTTGATAACGTGTTGATAACGTGCTGTCAACATGTTGATTTCCTGCGATTCTGAGCCATTTGGCCAGTTACACAGTTTGAAGGGGTGAGTGTTGTACTTTTCCATTGGCTGCAGAGTAGTAGGGTTAAACCATTTCTGTAAGCCTGGGGGGTTTGCCTGCCACTATTTAACATACCTATTATTTCTTGGTCCTTTTCTTCCTTTTGTGTGTAACCTATAAAATGTAATAGCTGGATTGCGGTTTTATGACATTAAATTATAACGTTATAAATCATTTAAGATAAATGGCCTCCTTTTGCTCCACTACTGCCTCTTTCAATAAAAACAATCTTTAGTTTTATATCATTACATCAACAATAGTGTGGCTGCACAGTTACAACAGTGGTACTCACTAAATGTTGGTTTAGGATACAGACCATTGGAATAACATGAAACTTTCCTCTTTCATTGAATGTAGAGTTATGACCAGCAGGGGGCATAATAGACTAGCCTATACCCTTAATCCTGATGAAATGGTAAAATAATGACAATGTCCTGATTTTAACCAGGTGCTCGGGGTGGGAAACTAACATCATTTAAGATTAATTATCGACCAAGTCTTAATTGATATAGCTGGATATATCATAAAGCAACAAGAAAGCAGTGTGAATACCATTTAAACTGCCTACTGAAGTCATTTCATTAACAGAAACGTTACCATCTGCATCTGACTCTACATCAAAAACAACCACAGAGCTAGACAACCACGAGAAAGGTTTTTATTTCAAAGATACCCCATCAATTGCCCGTCATTGGCCCATGGGTTTATAATGCAATCCAATAAAACACCAGCAGAATAACCAGAGATCAATATCTTCCTGCCTAATCTCAACAAAAAAATATCATTATATCCTTCAAAAACACAACATTTATTGCAGGGCTACATTAGGTCCAAAGCCTGTAAATGCCAAGAGTGAAAGTAACCCCTACAGCCATCCCATATGCCACTGAGGGCTCAGCTGCAGGATTTAGCACATTTTCTGATGTGTAAAGAGGACACGGTATCATATCAAGTCTGGCATTTCTCCACAATAGCGTATTGCAGCGGTGCATTTCAAGGCAGATGGAGTTGCTTGAGAGGTGCAAGTAGAGAAGACACGGGGTTGAACTCAATCGACTGTTAGGACGTCTGTACGGGTTTCTGTTTACATGGTGCAGAAAGGCATTAAATAAATTAAACAAAAATACAAAGAAATATCAGACTGAGATGATTATAACTGCCACAGATAGCAAAGAGAACGTGACAAGCGCTGTGTCTTGGCGAGGAGAACGAGGGATGAGAAAGGTAGGTGTCTCAGAAGGACCATCTCTCCTGTTTGCGGCGTCCATGTAGAGGGTGGATACTCTGATGGGGAGTTATAACTAGTGGACTCCTTATTTAAGTCCTATTGCACACGATGCTCAGGCTGTTCTGTGACCTTTGTCTGGTAAGTCAAATATACCTCAGCAAAATCCCACACTGCTAATGTTAAATGACTGGTATAGTAGGGCAACTTCAACATGGGTGAACTAATTCTGCATTTAGCATCTAATAATGTTTAGTTGATTGTAATTTCACATTCCTTTAAGGCAATTCTAAAGGTAAAGCTGGCAAAATGATATATATACGTGCTTATTGTTTGTTACTGTAAGTGCCATTAACCTCCATTCCTCTCCTAGAACACATTAATTCGTCACGTATTTGCACTGGGCAACACTGTTCCTTCATTACAATAAACAATAGGAAATGTTTATTTTTAGTCGACACCACATAAATGTTTCTACCAGGTAGCATGTTCTAAATTCCTTTAGGTCCTAATGCCTGAATGAGCACTGTGAATATCATATCAACTATTAAATGCCATTAAGGATCTGTTTTGTGAGTTTATTTTACAAAAGCTCAACTCTCTTTGTTATGACTCACCAGTTCCAGCCATGGTACTATCCATTCTGAATGAAAGAAGTGGTTACAGGGCAGCTGTCTGAATGGCTCTCCCACTGCGAAGTTCTCTCTGTGCACTGGACACTGCACACAGCAGTCTACAGGAGAAAAGAAATGTTTATCAAGACCCCTGTGGTTACTAGGGGTGGGGAAAATAAGTACATAAATCGATACTTCACAGGGTTATTATTATCAATGTGCAACTAACAGACTGTATATAAAAAAGCAACTAATGATTTTCACTCGCACAGTGTGAGCACGGTAACATTTAACAGTTGGCTCCCTCTCCTCATTCTGCAAAGGACACCTACGTGACAGGCAGCAGAAAATGACAAGCGAATGTGAAAGCAAGAGGAGCAGAGGAAAATACGAGCAATAAGCTGTCAGTGTGGCAGTAAAAGGCGGAGTGAACATGGTGTGGTTGGAGCATTGTAAAGTGCGTAGTTCAACATGTATCTGCATCTATACTAATAGCAGCAGCATCAGAAATAAAAATAGCAGCAACAGGAGTCACTAATAATGCTATGTAGCTACATTTATAGGACGTAAAGTTAGCTCCACTCACTTTTGTCTCTAAACCTGCAATCAGACACACGTGCTGTCAGTTTATCCATTTTGTCTTGCAGCCATTCACATTTCATACTGACAGATGGGAGAGGAGAGATCTTCTCTATCAGCTGGAGGAGGGCCTGTGTTCTGCAACTGACCCAGTAACTACACTGACAAAAACACATCTGTGAGCTGCAAAGAAATGAAAAGGTGGCAGGGACATAAAGTTTGAGTTAAGTTCTATTAAGTTTGGTTTACCTGTGTTATCACGGCATCTAACCCTCTCATTCCTCAGGGATTCATTATCCCCTGGATTAGAGTGCAGGATACCGTCCTGAGAGAGACACACCACATGTTAATTAGAAACAATGCTTACACTGCCACTAGACCTTACACTGTGAAGCTATTATAATGTAATCTTACCTTGAGAGGGGAGGTAAGCTAGGGAATCCAGAGTTGGCAAAGAGACTGGCAAGAAACTGTTGTATAATCCTGAGACACAGAGAGAAATATACTGTCATCAAAAAGAAGAACAGTTGGGATTGTAAGAGCATAAATGCCACTGTTATTATAAATGGGTGTATGCAAGGCGGAGAAGAGAGCCAAGAGGAGGGTAAAGAAGACTGAAGCTGAACTGGTCAATTACTCCCCCCTCCACAGCAGGTGAGCGGTCTGGTCTACCGGTATCTCCTCTAGCTGACACGGAGAGACTAACTGGGAAACAACAAGGGAACAATACAGAGGCATGGCCAAAACATTATCTATGGCTAGACTACCAATCGGTCCCGCCAGAGTGTCCACATCCTGGACTTGTCGCGTCTGTGCACGGCTTGGACCGAATCGGTTAGCAGGAACTTTACTCTTTCTTGCCAATTCAGAACAGGAACTGCAGCCGCAGCCCCTTGTTGAGCAGTGTCGGATCCAAAAATCTCTGCCATGGCTGTGAGCGGTTGTGTTTGCCTCTGAAGACGTCCTTGGACAAATATCTGATATGGCGAGGCCAACAGGGCGCGAGCCACGGTTGTTCCGTTGTTGCCTGAAAACCTCCAGGTCCCGGTTAATCCGTGGCAGGTAAACATAATGCAGCGGCCACAAGTGCAGCTCATTGGTACAGTCAATGATTCTTTCATTTTCAAGGAAGGTGAAAAGCTGGTGGTCCACATTAGTCATACCTCTCCAGAGATCTCCCAAAGCCTCTCCATCCGCTGGTTATGGACACTTCTGCCCCGGATGGCACTTCCTCTTTCTAATCCACGGTAAATGTTCATGAACAAGCAGACAGCATTGTTTTCTCCCCCATGGTCACACCTTATTCGAGACTCCATACCTAGCAGTGGCTTGAACAAACTGGTCAAACACTGTGCAACTTCTGTTATTATCTGAAGCCTGCAAAAACACAACCGGCCTGCTGAAGCCACAGATTCCGCCATGGATCACTATTCTCCATCTACAAACGAAACAAAAAGCTGTTATTCTGTGTTAAGATTACATTAATAAATTCAGGATACTATGCTTACCCCTGCCAAAAATATAGGGGTGCAGTCAAAGTGCAATTTTGTACATAATGCAGTGTTTCCCACAGGATGACAGCGTAACTGTGGCTGGGGGGGGGGGGCAGTCGACATTGACTAGTAGCCATGTACAGTGTCCTAACCTCGGCCACCCAGCTGTAGGCTATTCTTAACATAACTAGGCTCCATACATGCTTACTAATAACTTATTTGAAGGTGGGTCTCAGAAATTGACAGCGTCGTGTTGGACAGATTTGTGCAGCCGTGTTTATGATACTAACGTCGACCATTCAGCTTCAGATGGATTCAGTGATCTTCTCTGCGCGGAAAAGCTGGCAACAAGCCTTCCTGCAGCGCATGATCATGTTTTGATTCAGGCTGCACAAAGAGGAGCAGCTGTTTACAGACGGTTCAGTTGTCAATGTGTTTGTGAGAGAGGGGGGGAGGTAGCGAGGTGCTGAGCGAATACATGCACTGCACGCAACTCTACAGTCAAACACCACGGATCCATTTCAAGTAGTACAAAGAATTAAATAATCTTCAATTTGTGGCAGTCAGCGTTGATATTGTGGCGGACCACCACAAATACATTATGTGTGGGAAACACTGTCATGTAACGTCAGTGCATCAATAATACAAAACAGACACGCAGAAAACATCTCATAATTACAAGTAACCTAACAGAGGACACCTCAATTTATAAAAACCTGATGACAGTTCAATAAACTAGGAAAGAAACCTGAATATTAACTTGTGTCCTAACAACATGCATCTGTGCAGGATCTGTGCTTGTTTATTCTGATGTCATCATAGTTCATCAGAAGTAACGCACACCAGTACGGCAAAAACAAATTCATATTTGCATGCAGAATATTCACTCTTAAAGTGAAAAGCTTGCACTGAAGAGCCCTGTAAATGATTCTGTTAGTTGAGTGTTTAGTCTCACTGTAACTAATTTATCATCCGCATGTACCTGATGAGTTTGTGGTTCCCATCTATGTGCCACAGCGAGTTGGGTCCTGCAGCACTGTAGGTTCTCCGGTGCAGTCGGTGAGACAACGCTCTGGATTCACTCCAATCAAACTCTCTCTCACTCTTCTCCTCTGCACTCAAACAGCCATAGCAGCCAGTCTGGCCAAAACAGCATTTGCTCCCATCTCTTCATTTTCTCCAACCGACTGCAGCTTGACTTGACTTCATCAAGTTCTGCATTAGAAAGACGTGCAGACCTCATCAGGTAGGGCAAGTTGAAGCGCCTGGGAGAGAACAGAACTCAATTTCAATCTGAGTGTATTTGCATTTTACTGAACGTGACCATCTTACACAAACTTCTGATAAAGATAACAGCATCAATAATAATAGCAGCTTCAGTAATAACTACACCTTGAAGAAAAAAATAAATATGTTTAAAAGTTTTCCTCAAGAACGTTTTTCCTCAATAATAAACTAAACCAAACTATTGGTTTGGAGTGTAAAGAACATGGCCATTGGTTTTCATGCTCAGAATGACCAAGTGTGTCACCCAAATTTAATGTCTGACCTATATGCATTACATTACGATACTGAACTTTAGCTTATTCCACTTTACCCACTGCCAGCTTGAGAAGTCTACCCATTTCACTGAACATATAGTAAGATAGAAAACAAAAATCTAGTGAATAAATTGACAAAAGAACACAATATTTTGTGTACGCCTTGTAACTGTTGTTCATACCTCAATCTTCGTTTAACTGCACTGACTGATACATCCAGGATTTCAGCAATTTGCGTAGCTACAAATCCACATGAAAGCAGGAATCTCAGGTGTTCTTCAGTGATTAGGTAGCTGGATCGTCCAAAATCACCTGTCCGGACCAATGGGGCTTGATACCCGGAGGTCTCTAATGCTGCCAAAACAGAATACATGAAGATATGAACCAATATGCATGCCTGTCAGCCACTATTATCAAATTATTGTTTTATCAGGCTCATTTAAAATCGACACAGCAGACAGGACGCAGCATTCTCTCATGATTAGAGCTATATTTGATTACACTCATACAGGTGAAGTTGTGCAGGTGCAGGGATAGAGATGAGATGTTGATGGCGGTGTATTACCCTGGTGTTTTTAGCCTGTGGAAAAACCCTCTACATTTAATGTAGTTTACCTTCAAATACAATTTCTGTCTAAACATAGGAATGAAGTAATAAGTTACCACTGCTTTGCTGCTAAAGGTGCAAGGAAACTTGCATATCATGCACACAGATGAGGGATGAGGCCAGCCGACTTCTTTGTTCCACAGGTGAGCTGGCTGCCTGATTGGCTTACGCTGGTATTCTTACCCTCGAGTGGTTGGGTACGACCAGCCGTCTTATTTTTGTTTTTTCCAGTTTATTTTTATTAGGGACCAATACATCTAACATAGATAAACTAAATAAAGGAATCCGATGTGTGTACCATAGTGTTTAACACCCGTCCCTAGAAGGGCTTTTAAAGAAATAAAACATTAAAACAGTAATGAAAGAAAAAAGAAAATACAATATGATGACGACATTACAATACAATAATCTTATAATCTTACTTTATTCCCTGAAGTCAACCTCCACAACAGTGTAATGTTATCTGTCCAAGCTGTACACTGCACCCCACTAGTGTTTTGATTATAAATGGGGGAAATACATTCCAGCGATCCGTTTCAAACCGGACCAGCCGCCTCCCACCACCACAGCTAACAGTTAGCAGTCAGAAAACCCCTCCAGCACAGATGCTCCTTATTTAAAAACACAGTCAGTAAGGTTAATGTTCCATCGCCTAAAAATAATTAAAATGTAACGTTATATCAGTATCGAATGGGAGCATGCCAGAGAGGTTGAAAGAAAAAGGGGTTGGCCGGTTGGGGAATCTGGCACTCAGTTTCATGGTATTAACAGTAAATGTTGCCCTGTCTTTAATTGGGACTCTACAGTCGATGGTTTCTACCAAGTAATAAAAATCCGCTTCCCGGTATAACATTAACTAAAAATAATAATTAAAAGTCATAACGTTAATGGCAGGAAACTCAATCACCAATGTGTTACAGTCCTAAAGCTGTCCGCTGAAACGTTACTTAAACATGTGACATTACAAAACGTAGTTAGTGATAAATGTTTAACAGTTATTTACTTAGCTGCGTGGAAAATATCTCCAATTTCCTACAATACCAGGCCTACAACCTGGCAGTTAGCTTGCTGGCAGCATAGGGAGACGTGGCTGCAGTTTCTTAGTAGAGATGCACTTTCAAACAGCATTGCTCAAGTTCTGTAACAAACCTCATCTACTTTGGTTGATTATTCAGAGCTTTTAATTAGGACGTGTCACACTGGTCATCAACTACAGACCTAAGTAGACAATTACCTCAAATCATCTTAACATCATCACCTGAGAACAACGTTAGCAGGCAGGACATTCAAAGTTCAGCCATTATGAAAATAGCTGTCAGTGACTTTAAGCCAGACCAGAAGTGGGAGCGTGAATAATGCCATCGCACATAAACTTGGCGAACTGTCTGTAAGTGTCATGGATAGGAAGTTTCAAATTTACAAGACAGGTGTTAGCTTCAGGGTACTTCCGCCCTGCGTCGTGAATGAAGTTCAGCGTTGGGTGAGGAGAAAAACCAAGAGCGGGTACTCTGTCGGCTCCAGAGGCAAACACCAAAATTTGCTCCATTGTGACCTCAAACACACCATCTGTAAAATAGTGAGGTAATACAATAATTAACATCTGATGATCTGCAGGTTTGTGTCAGCAAGTCAGAGTCACTCAAAAAGAGTGAATCCTTTATTTACCCTCCACATCTAGAAGAAAGTCTCTCCAGTACCCTTCCACTCTCTTCTCCAGGCGCCACCGGTTGCTTCCAGGAGGGGACAGTGTCACTTGGAACAGGGAGATCAAGTCTGTGGCCTTTAGAGGCCTCTCAGATGAAGAAAACACCTCCTTCAAGATGCTGGCGTGAATTTTCATCAGGTCCAGGAGACCAAGTGTGTTCAGTCCTTCAGAAAGTCTGTAAAGAACCAAAATGATTAGAAGGTGTATGTTTGTCCTGCAAGGTACCATGTCACACACACGATTTATACGACAGCATGTTAAGGAAAATACATTTAAAAAAGCACATCTGCCCAACACCCCAGTGATGAGAACCAAGCAATTTCCATAGGTTAAGTCAATCAGGAGTGTCGCACAACAAAATTGTGACCAGTCAACCAGTGGCCCAATCAAACAGAAGCAAGTGCTCTATTAAACAGTATGTGGCACCATGCAGGTTTGTTTTTCCAGCATAAATATTGATGTGAGCTCACCCAAGCATTTTCCTCAAAACATAAGTCAAATCTGGTCCAAGCACTGTAGCTCTGCCATCAACAAAATTAAGGAGTTAAAATGCAATTTACAATTTGTAGCCAGCATTACAGATAAAGTGTGGGACTATACACAATACTCACTGTTGGGAGGTCTTTTGTCCTTCCACGTAGAAACTTGTGGCAGCCTGAACCAGCCGGTCCCGTCCCTCCACGGTGGTGGTGTAGAGCAGAGGTTTTGGTAGAGCCTCTCCAGAAAAAGAAGGCAACACTCCTCCATGCAGCAGCGCCACAGCCATCATAACTCCATAGGTTCTGTAGAGACCTCTGTGTAATGCTGCATAATGGAAATGTAGAACAGTACATTTTGCAGTGGTTAACAGGTGGCAAATCTCTGCAGAATAAGGTGTTTATAACTCAAATCTAAAATCTTAATCCGCCAGGAATACAATCAATTTGTTAGAATATGACTTAGATTAATGGCATGTGTGGGTACTAACCGTGGCTGTCCAGGGACAGGTTCTTACTGTGGCCCTGTAAATAGGCTGCTATCTCTGAGAGCAGTCGGAAAAACCCCCGTGTAGGGCCCCCCTCATCCACTGAACCTTCTGCTTGCATGAAGTCATCCATAAATATGACGCTTAATTTGGCCTCTGGATTGAAACTCCTTCTTGTAAAGGCTCGCATGGCACCATCCATTATGTTTTCTCTGCATACATTGATCATATTACTGCTGGGCGTCTCTCCAATCCAGACTTTTGATGCCAGAGTTGTCAGTAAGGTTTTCAGATCTGGTCTAGAACAACAACCACCAGAAACCTTTTTCAGGTGGGACTTGCAACATTCAAAATCTGTATGTAGCACTTTATTGGCCTGATGGCCGCGACTCATTTAATCCATTAATGGAAGTATGAAACTAGCACTTACTCGGTAGTTTCTTTGACATGACTCAAATCCAGGAAGCCAGCAGTGGTATCAGAGGACCCAGATGAGATGTTTTGAGGAGTGGTCTCTTCAGGAACCAGAGTGTCCTGACAAAACACAAACACCTGAGTAAAGACATTACCGTTAAATACAACATTACAAAATATAGGCCTACAGCTTGCACTAACGTAAGTGTTTAACATACATTACCTGGGCGAAGAGGGGACATTTTATAAAACACTGCTGTGTGCTTACCCTTTCCTGCTCAGTTTGCAGACTTTGTATGTATTCCTCATCTTGTCTTGTGAAGTGCACGCCACTCATGTAAATCCTAGAGGAAACATTAAAAATGTAAAACATTATATTAGTAGTTTTATATTCAGTCCCTAGTAAAGACAAAAGCTTACATCAGCATCATCATCTGCTACTTCCACTCTCTCTGTGTCATGAGATTCACGTTCGAGCTGTAAAACATGCTTACTGTTACATTACAATGGCAACAATCGCTTGTTAACATTTCAAAAGGAAATTACTTTTGGTTGGGTAATAATTTTGATAAAAAATGTTAATTGGATAATGATAGTGCTGATAACTGTACTTACATCCCTCGCCATTGTATTAGGTCTCTCCAGGCAGTTTTGTGAAGTATGGACCTCCTGTCATCCTTCAAAATACCAGAACACCCCATTTGTTGGCCAAAGATGCAATATGCCATTATGAAATATACAATAAGCCTAGAAAGAGCTTAAAATGGGTGCCCATATCATCTTGGTCCAGGTTTTGGCCAGAGATCAAAAACAACACGTATTGTTTATTTGATCTGGATGTTTACACTAGAGCCCGACTGATATGGGTTTTTGGGGGCCAATGCAGATTTTAAAGTGAAAAAGAACTGATATTTAGATTTTGAAAAGGATTTGGATAATAGACCGCTTTCTGGTATAAACTACACTTAGAACAGGCCGTTTTATAAAACCTTTTCCTAATTGGATTATGTTAATAAAATAGATTACGGTCTCAACAACTGAACATTTAAACAACTGCTCATCAATAAATATTTGCTGCTAGAAGGTGGAACTTTTTCAGCCATCTGTAAACAGAAGCAGCATGTGTATTTTACCTTACACATATTGACCATTTTCAATGCAGCATATTCACATCTAGTTTTATCCCCTTACCAGCACTCTTAATTCTATCCAAAGCTACAAGAAACCATTTCTCAACCATATGGCTCTAAAACACACCGTCTACGATACAGTGACCTGCTCTTGAATGTCTCCAATACTACATGACTGTCTACAACCAGGACTTGCAACTTTGAGATTTCATTTCACTATAAATGAAGCTGATGTTTTCTTTTGTGGTTTTTGTGGTGACGCAGTGTTAACAGGGGAGCTGCAAAGCGCCACCTGGTGGGCAATCTATGACACTCATGACATGAGTGATCTAACTCAGTCTTCTTTTTTTAATAGTCATATTGGATGTTATAAACGGCAATTTAAATGTAATTGGATCAGATCGGCTGGCCGATACATTTGTCGGGTTCTAGTTTACGCCCACAATATACTGCTAAAATTATGCCTGCGTTACAGATTTGATGGTGGTAAAAACCAAACAAACAAAAACCATCTTGCTGTTCTCCAACCTGCTCTTCCAGACTCTCCTTTTAAAAAGTAGAGTGAAAGTTGCTATAACATGGTTCAGTTATATGCATCGGTGTTCCAGCGCATCAATAGGAATGAGCCATTACAGATTCAGATGATTAAGACGACATTCAGCTCAGGGTATGATCAGTGTACAGTACCTTTGGGAGTATATATATAAAGCTGATCGATTCAGCTCTCTGCTGGCTTTCAGCACAGATGGTGATAGTGGACAAACTTGAAGTCTTGTGGTTTCTTTATGACAATCTACTCTTGCCAACTCAAAATCAGTGTCGCCCACTCTTGGAAACGCATTTCTGAGGACAGCGTTGAACTCCTCAGCAGACAAGGACACTGGCACCTTAACTTTTCTTCTAAGCTTCCGCTACAATGAAAATTGCATAAAGAAAAATCACTACAAGGTATTTGTGAAGCAGTCTCTTCAGAACATACAATGCAGTGTTTCCCTTACTCAGTAGTGTAAATTACAGGCAGACCCATTTTGGATTTTACGTCTGATGCTATGAAGGAAATTGTGGGTGGAAAATTCCAGCAGACGAGCTCCGTCTTTTTAGCGACTTTATAAAACGTGGAAAAAGTTACCGGAGCAGACGCATCCAGGGAGAGAGAGGCGGAGAGAGGCGGAGAGAGGCGGAGAGAGGCGGAGAGAGGCGGAGAGAGGCGGGGAGAGGCGGAGAGAGGCGGGGCACGCCGCTGTGTTTGCAGCAGGTGTGTGCGCAAGCGTGAGGAAAAGGGAACTGAAGGGAAAGGGCGCAGATTCAATTATAGTGTAAGCTGTAAAATAAGTGATTAAAATGTCAAATAGAAAATGCCTCCCCACTGCCCAAGTTGTTTGTCTGTGGGAAACACTACAGTGCATATGTAATTAAACATACCTTTGTGGGTGGAATGTTTCCATATCAGGATGGAGGAGGAGACCAACTCTGAAAGTTGCAAGTCTTGTTTGCTCCCTTCTCCTCGGTCCTCTGATGGGAGTATTTTGTCTGAACATCCTCAGCCTGAAAAGGTGACAGAAAATGAGAGACCGGAAATGCAAAGCCAGAAGCCCAGATAGTCAATGTCGCCTGGAAAAAACCCATAACATATCCATAACTAATGGCAAGAGGTAAATTAATGGCAATTAATATTAAGATAGGCCTATTAAATATAATACATGCGAGGTGGCCATTTAGGACATCCTCCCCTGCTTTAATCATAAGATGTACTATGTTAAACTTAAGACGGCGCTCGTCTGCAGAAAGGCAGAGTCCCAGCCTAATAAAGCGCTATTAATCCTTCATCACGGTGTGCCACAACCAAACTGAAAGGAAACAGTTTTGGCTGAACGCAAAAGCATCTCAGATAAATCTGATTTATATGGAAAAATTCAGCTCTTTGCCCCACAAATTTTACCAAATGGATCTACAACTGAGGGCTGACAAACGACAGAATCACCACCATGTAGCTACAGTGGTGTCTATTCATAGTCGGGGGCCCGGCCAGGGGGGAAAGCTTGAACAGCACAGTTTTTAAACTCACGTGCTGATGTCAGCAAGGTGTCACGTCTTATACAGAGACCTTGCTGTCACTTGACAAAGATTTCACTGCGTCAATAAATATTTTAAACTGAGCTGCTGAAACATTCGGCGTGAGTGCAGTCCTGCATTTATTAAAACCTTTAACAGCAGAAATGTTTCTATCAAAAGGTGTCATTTGCAGCATTTTTGCTGAGTTAGCTTGCTACATAGTTGGCTAATGTTGGCAAACACTACAACAACACTTCAAGTCTCCCCAATTAAAGTCACTGAGGCGACATCACAGAATATTTCATTAACGCTACTCAAACATGATTTATGTTTATTTATGATTATATTATTAAATCTGTTACTCATGGCACTCACCTAATCTCAAGCATAGATCAAAGAGGCTGCAAATGAGTGGGGGAGGGGAGGCAGTGTTGTGATTGGCTGCAGCTTAACAAGCAATTAAGCAACCTGTAACTGACTTGCACTGGTATTACAAGGCTAGAAATCAGCACCAGAAGCTCCACATGTTTAAGGTTATATGCACTTGTTTTAGGTAGTTAAAAATAATTGGAATACAGGCTACCTAATTTATTGTAAGTGTTCTGATGCGCAGTGAGTTAAATGTAAGACAATCACAAATTGTGTAATTCTAATAATTTACTGAGAATTCAGTATAATCAAAACTGAGTTGAAGCAGCCAAATGTGAGCATCTAATGAGCTCTGATCTAGGCAATGAGTGAGTGTATGAGAGGGAGTCACAGCTTTACAGTTCTATCATGCTGCCTGCAACAGTTGCTCCACTTGGGGGGTTAAACCCAAAGGCCAACCTATTGTAGCCATCAGTGATGCTCTACTAGAGCCATTATCTATTAATGAACTGTTTTCATCACTTTCTTAAACCATCTGTTCAGACGCTTCCATCATATATTAAAGATAGATATCAACATTAAAAAAGTTACCCAATGATGTTATTCTGGCCACCTTAGATGTGGAAAGCCTCTACACAAAGATTTTCCTTGTAAGAGGTCTTGAGTATTATCTGCACAGAGGAAGCACTACCACCCTGTCCATTTATTTGTGAGCTAATTTGGTCCTTAAACTGAACTACTTCTCCTTCATTGGAGATTTCTTCCTACAATGTAAAGGAGCATTGATGAGTTCTACTTTTTGCATTATGCTAGTTTATATGTTTTTAAGACTAACAGGAACCCCCTGACCTTAAGTTCTCTGTTGAATATGATCATAAACATTTGTCTTTATTGGATATGATGGAATTATGCAGTGGCAGCCGTATCTCAAAATAAACAGATAAGACTACATTCTGCCTAGCCAGCAGTGCTTATCGAGCTCTGCAATACGGTTTACCCAAGAGTCATTTACGCTCAAATGTCATTCTACTGAGGAACTAATTGATTAAGCTGCTGCAATGAAAAAAGAGCTTTCGGGACAGAGCCTACTCTTTACAGTGTATTGATGAGGCTTACCAAAGTGCATTTCAATACTGGAACGATCTTTTACAAAACAAAATAGGGTAAAAGTTACTCTGTCAGAAGGCTATTCTTAAACACTGGCCTCTGATCCGGCATTAGCATACCCAGCATTTTAATGACCTCCCCTCTTTGTCTATAGAAGAGCTGCTAACTTATGCAACACGCTGGCACAGAGATAATATTAAGGCAGGTTTTAAACAGAATATTTTAGCTCCTGGAAAAGATGGGAATAATCCATCTGGCAATTGTGCCAAACAACAGGGAAAATCCTCAATGTGGATTTTGATGTGTTGTGCTGTAATCCAAGATGTTTCTTTTTCATCTCTCATGTACAGTTTATGGTCTATGGTTTGTGGCGCCCCTCACCTGATAACCATTAGTCCTTTTCTTATAGATCTGGGGGACTTCTGATTTATGATGGCTCAAGCCTGATCCCTCTCAAATTCCCATTTCCTTTGTGATTACATTGTATTGTGTTATTAAGGGACAAGTAAGGCTTCTATTGGCATGCATGACAGTACGCCATTCAGTACTCAAAACCTCAATTCCCAGGAAGTGGAGCCTCTGTCATCAGGGCTTGCACATAGACTCACAGTAAATGGGCGTGCACAGATGTGTTGGTACTGCCAGTGACTGGAATGTGATTGGTTATTTTTGCCTGCCTATCCAATGTTGAGTTATGCTCTGATGAAGGTCTGTTAGACCGAAACCTTAATAAACTGCATAGATTTAAGTGTGTTGATCTCTTTTATCAGTTTGGACTCATTGATGCTTCCAGCACCTTAGCAAAAATTAAGGGGTGGAGCAGTGGTCATCCTGCTTTATTTCTGTCTGTATAAAACAGAATTACTAAAAAATAAAACAGAGTGAAAAGACATGGATGGATTTATTAAAGTGCAATTTAAACTTTTATTTTGTATTTATATAGTTATTTATGACTGATATAGTGTATGGACTTGATGGCTGTCAAAGCTTTCAGGCTTGGAGACGCTTCAAGATGGAAAACATAAGACTTGATTCACCGGATTTTAAACATTCAATAAAAAGCGACTTTGGTTTAAACCAAACAAAAGACTAAAGCGAAAAACAATATCTGGCTGGTGTCTCAACCATTTGGACACACCTGTGTCAATTACTAGACAGCGGACGCAAAGTGGCTTACATGTCATCTCAAAGCTCATAACAAGGCTTTGTCTTTCTTTTATAAAACATACAGCTATTTTAAATTTAAATTATTTTAAATTATATTTTTATTACCTTTGAATGAGCCAATTCTATCTACATAACCACGGGTCCCCCTTAAACGGACGTCGCCATCTTGCGCTACAGAGCGAGTTTCGTCACTACGTTCTTCTTCTTCTTGTAATTTTGGCAGTGTAGACGCTCATCACTACGTTGTACATTCAAAGAAGAAGCAGAAGTAATGATTTACAGCACTGGCATATAAGTTTAGCATTGGAGCAATTGTTTGTATCATTAGAGGGTGAGTCAGAACATAAGGCAGAATATTTTAATCAGATCCTGTGGTGCTGTCACATTCTGCCTGTCGGCTATGTTTAGTTTAGCGCTCTGTGGGTTTTTGATGATTTGATCAGTTCAGTATCTGTCTTATAGTCTGTTGTGTTTTGGGTTTCACTCATGTCTGTCTTCTTGGTGTCTTAGTTTTACTTCTTAGTCCTGTATCTTAGTTCAGGTCTACTCCTGGGCCCCGTTTCAGAAAGCGGGTTTAGTGAAAACTCTGAGTAAGTTGAGCTGTGAACCTAACCTGCTCTGGAGGAGGTTTACTTCAACTAACGCTGAGTTTCTCTCTGACTCCTCCTGCGGAGCCTGAAGCTGCCGTCTGACACACGTTTCATTTCCTCAATTATTCTGTCGATATCAAAGCACATATTGGAACACAATTATGTCTTTAGAAACATCGAAATCACGGCTAAATAGGCCATTCGTTTTCTTTTTTACCCAAACATGATCTTGAACATCTGTCATCGATGTATGGACAGAGAGTTGGACATCGGAAATTTATCCTCAGCACAGAATAAAATCTATAAGCTACACCGTCCTTTATAACTCAGTGACTGTGTGGACATTAAGGCTACAGTGCTGCAGTTTAAAGTAATCTGTACAGAACTGATCAGTGAACAGTGACCTTTCACATTGTAGTCGCACTGATTGAACATTCCTATAGTAGTTATCAGCTGGATATGATGTGAATATTTCTGAGTGAGGATGACTGTGGTGCAGCTGAAACAAATAAATGTAGTTTAAAAGTGAGTTTTTCATTATCTGCTGATAGTCTGAATGTGTTTAACAGCATTTCATAAAATACGAAATGAGCAAGATTTATTAAAAAACTTCACAGTCAGTTTGAACCTAGAAACATTTTACATTACAAAAAAATCATTAATAGACCCACTGAGTCGGACTGTGGCTTTACTATCACAGGTCCATGAGGAGCCTAAACTGTGTCTAATCTGTTCCATTAATATTTTCATCTTCAGTTATTGCCACCGGCATTTAGTCCCGTCAGGTTACAGCTGGATAAACAGGCCTGTAGCTTTTTAAAACAGGCTGGAGGAGAATTCCAGCTCTTTATCAATCATTAAGGAAATTCCAGTCTGGTAAATGATGAATGAGCAACGCTGTATAAAATGTAACGTTGTTAACGTATCGATCCTCCACTCCTGTGTTTTACAGCCAATCAGGGTCCGCGTTGGCAGCATTCATATTTCTAGCTCCACCCGATTAAAATGGAGGCCCTGCCTTTATTTACCCGTTGCCATGGTGAATCGTAGTATCGGAGGCTTTTTTTCATCCCCACGCACGCGCTTCAATCAGGCTCAACATACGAGAGTTGACTGAACTTGTTCTTCAACCCAGAGTTCAGGTTTACACTCAGAGTTTGTTGAACCTGCTTTCTGAAACAGGTTCCTGGTCTGTGTACTTCTGTAGTGCTTTGCCCACGACTGATCTGAGTTCTGTTTTATCTTCAGTCTGTGTTCCTTGGTGTTAGTTAGTGGTGATATCTCTGATGGTGTCTGGGTTAGTTGTTATTTTATTATTCTGATCTGTTACTTCTTACCTTGATATGTTCAGTGTTCAGTACTTGTGTAATGTCTGCTCACCTCCAGTAATCTGCCTGCCATCCAGCCTCTCTGTTTCCCCTTCTGTCTCTCTGCCTCGTTAACCCTGATCCCAGTCACCTGTGTTGCTCCCGCCCTGCTTGTTAGTCCCTGTGTATAAATGTCTGGTGTTTCTGTTCACGGTCGCATGTCTGCTCAGTCGGTTGTGTTTGTTCTGCGAGTTGATGCATTACCTGTTCTGGGTTTTTGGATGTACCGGTTTCCTTGTACTCGTGAGTTTGGTTCATGCCTGTGTGTCTTGCCCTGGATTAAATACCCTTGAACTATATCTCAGCGCTGTGTCATGCATTTGGGCTCTCACCTGCTCTGCGCTCCCAGCGATCCTGACAGGTGCTCAGTTAGCTCAATTGCTAAAGTGCAGGACTCCCACCTAGAAGGTTGTTTGGTCACATTGGGAGAATTTTTCCCCCCACTTCCACAAATTGGTCATAAAGTGACTGTTTCACATGCTCACAACATAGCATGTGCTGCAGTGTGTGTGTTCCAGTGTTTGATCTGCATCCATTAAGCTACAAATGATGATTTTTCATTTCCCCAGTATCTCCAATTTTGATTTTGCTCATTCAAAAGCGTGCAGCATAATCCGCAACCATGCTTTCACATAGTGATGCGATTTTTGCAGAACCCAGCGCTGTGACAGAAAAAGACCAACAGACACAACACAGCATGCCGGCTGTGGCTTTTCACACAGACATCGTTCCGTCTCTGTTACTACCCATGTTCCTGACGCAGAGGTGGATCAAATCAGACCCCCCTTTCACGCTTCGTACCTTTCATACAGCGAGTTTAATGCAGTTTGAAAGCAGCTGGATAGCCACACTCGTGATTTTATTGCCAACAATGAGGAGTCTGCTGATATTTAACAAGAGCCATCAGACCATT
>NW_024041629.1:0-21460 GCF_014851395.1 Micropterus salmoides | reverse complement strand
AACTTAACATTCAGGTATTGAGGCAACAAAGCCCAGCACTGGATTTAATCCTAAAATTCACTCCAGCCACTCAGCTTTATTATATTTTACCTTTGCTGGACTGATTTATTTTGATCCAGATCCATAATCAGATACAAATAAATTTGCTGTTATCAAAATACTGCAAGATATTTGGAAGATTGCGGCTTTTGCAGAAATGTGTGCTCTTTGAGTACTTTGAACTATATGTTGTTTCTGCTGTATGTACATTATGGTGATGTACATGTTTATTACTGCACTATAGTGGCACATGTGTGGAGTGTGTTTATGTAGGTACCTGTTATGTCTTTGAATGTATACTTATAATGCACTTTCAAAATGCATTGCACAAAAGTAGATCTATTTTTTCAAAATGCCCTGTGGACTGATTGTCATATAATGTCTTCCTGATCCTGTCACTTCAGGACAGCACTCAGACTGCTACCCGTATGCTGAGTATGCCAGAAAGCTGGCAGGCTGTCAACATAGCTGCACTGTGGAATGCCTCTCATTATCACATGATCTCTGCTGGAAGAAAATGCTAAAAGAAATTAAAACGCACTATGCAATCGATGTCTATAGAAAATTGGTTTCTGCTGTGTTGGCTGTCACTCTGAGAGCTGCTCAAAGTTTAATATGCTGTCAAAGTAACATTTTGGCAGCATCATGCGCAACAGGATGATTTATTTGTTTTGTAACCAGACACAAGCTATTGACAAGCTTTGCAAAAGAATAATATTAAATCCTTGAATTAAATTGAACTCTTATTGTACAGGCATTGTTGAAATAGTCTAATAACCAGAGGCGCTTTTGTGAGATTCTTTTTCAGCATCTCTTTCTAATTCAAACCAATAAATATTTCTGCTATAATTACACCTGTGGTTTTCCACATGGTTAAGATACAGTATGGTTGGATTTAAGCTAACTAAAACCACCTTGCTAAGTTTAGGAAAATTTGTCCTAATTGCTTAATATTTAAAAAGCATTATACATTCATATACCACCTTAACCACATTATTAATTTTGCTGTACTATAAAAAAAAAAAAAATCACACTCTTGAACAACTGGACCAACGACACAAATACACAGGAGCCTCCTTTCACTAGATGGCGTTAGCTAAAGTTTCACAGTAAGTGACCTCACTTGAATCAGAGCATCACTTAAAATGTCCTCAGAGATAACGGAAGATTCAGAATTCAGTCCAGCATCACGCAAGATGTTATTGAGATCTGAAACTTCAAAGCCAGAGGAGCACAGGCTCATTTCCCCCCTGGGTTTCTTCCAGAAGCCCAGAAAATAAGCCTTGTCCAGAAACAGAGAAGAAGTAGCAAACTTTCTTTCTGTCTAATGTTTCAGTCAGTGAAATTGTGTGTGTGTGTTGTGTGTGTGTGTGTGTGTGTGGGTGTGTGTGTGTGTGTGTGTGTGTGTGTGTGTGTGGTGTGTGTGTGTGTGTGGTAGACTAAGTGTGTGGGTTAAACACACCAGCTGCATTGTCATATTTCTGGAACCAGCAGCTCCACCCTCTAATCTACCTTTATGGCACTGCTCAATCTACAAAATATTGCTCAAACTTGAATTATTTATTTGGGGCCTAACAGTGAGAGCAGAGTGCAGACCTTTCTCCTTTGCACCTCTTAGAACATTACAAGATCTTTGCAGAGAACCCACAGTCTGCTTTATAAAAACATTAATTATGGATGGACCTTTATTACATTGGATGCATAAGAGGAAGAGTATGTTGACATAATATATTTACATCTCTACTCCATACACATTTATATAAATATGTATATCATGTGTTGCATTAAATTGATTGTTATGAGATAAGGGTGAGCCAGGTTAAATTTCACTACGGATAATGCATCAGTATAATTTCACCATTTTATAGCTGTTGCCTGCGTGACAGATGGGATCGTTGTGAAACCAGTGGTATACATTTTGCCCAGCTGTAAACCTAGCACCTACTTAAGAGTCTCCAATACACATGTTTGTCCTTGATATTTAGTGTGTACGAGCTCATTAGTCGCATTCATGTCTCTGATAGTTCAGTGTGTTGTACAACAGAGAGTGAGAGAGCTCATCTATTTCGGGACTGTGACAGCTTCAGTTCTCATTAAGCTAGTGTCACTGTGCAATTAACAGCTACATTAATTTCACTTAAATTAACTTGTGGATACAACATGTGGAGGGATTATCAATTTGTCAAAAACGACATGCTGTTATCTTGAAGAAAATCTTTAATATGAACAGTGGTTGTGCACACAGAGGTCAAAAGTTGGTATTTTAGACTTTTTACACAGCAAGTCATAGGAGGAATAGCACATGTGGAACATTAACTTTGGCTCTGTTGCATTCAAGTGCCGTACCAGTGACCTATCAAGGACCTAGTACTGGCAGAAGTACATGAGATGCAGCCATTATTAAAAATAGGTACAGTCTACAAGCAGTTGTCAGGTGCATACTGTAGTAAGTAAGTAAGTAAGTAAAGTTTATTGTATAGCACCTTTCACAGATAAAAATCACAAAGTGCTACACAATAAAATGTAATACTACACATGTATATGTACACTGAAACCCGTTTTTGGTCCCTGTAATCATTCCTCCTGTTCATACTGGCCAGTAGGAGATGATCCCTTCCTAATACAATTTCAATTTAAGAGATGGGAAACTAAATCTACTGTTTTTGTCCTGTGTAAAAAGTTTTTTATATGAGGCTTCAGTAGGTTGAGTTAGACGCATCAAGTATCCGCCAAAAGTTACTGTCTTTTAACTATGAAATCTCCTCTGTTACTATTCCTCCACTGCCGCTGAGCATGAAAACACTGTCCATGGAAACAAAAGGAGTGAATTTTGTACTAATACAGCTTGGACTACACCCAATTGATTTTGTCCAATTCAGGCTACTGAAACCTCACGTTAACTTTGGAGTTGTGAACCCATCCATTAATATTGGCTGTGTTCCTTTTAGGTGTTCCAGTTTTATTATACATGTTGCCTCAATGGTATGGCTTTGGGCAACTTGGGCCAATATAATTGAGCCATTGTTATGCTTACATTATGAAAAGATAATATTCCATTTGCAATTCAAGTTGATTTATATACTGCATCAGTGTCATGTACAAAGTGCTTTACACACAGCCTGGTATCACCAAACTTTAACAATACTTCTGCTTGCATTCTTTAAACCAAAATCGTCTGGTTAGAAGGGAACGTGGAAGTGAATGGACTATGTGGGAACAACACTACGCATGCTAACAAACTGCAAATAGCACCAACAAGACTACCAAGAAACAGTAGGACTGTGTACTGACTAATAAATCTCAAAGTGGTAGTCCTCACAGGAGCTATCTTGGAGTAAAGCCTAAGAGTAAATCGTTTCCCTGGGAATTGTGTGGACGATTAACAGGCAGAGAGATAATGCAGACCAGCCCGTTGCATTATCATCCAGCCCTTCAACCCCTGTTCTTAGGAGGACACAGCTGTGGACAGCTTCCAAAGGAAGAGTTAGCCCCAAACAACTATAGTATGCAACTGGAGAACTGATGCAGGCCCCTGCATCTCTATCTGATGACCCGGGAAACCCATCATCTTTACATAGAAGGAAAAGTAAATCAGAAAGTAAAAGGCTACAGGGAAAACGACTGGGCCTTAAACTGATGATCTCTGACTTGGCAGAAATAATCCTGCATATTGTAGCTGCACATTCAAAAACATCATACTGCTCATATGGACCAATGATGTTGTAAAACAACAGTCTGTAATGCTGACACTGGACTTTATTGATCTTTTGAACTCTCTACCACCAGTGGGAGGAAGTTGAGAGCTTCAGCAGATCGTTGGCATTGAACCCATAGCTCTCAACTGCATGTACCGTCCATTCAGTACATTTTATTGACAAATTTCAACTTTTTCTGGTACTGCAGACACCTTTTCTTTTAAGTCTGATGGACTTTGCCTAAACAATGTCTGGAATTCAGTTCAGCTGAATACATTTTACACCCTGCATCTCATCATCTGTTCAAGGACAAGAGACAAGAGGAATCAAAACAAGAAGAAAACATAACATAACATAACATAACATGGTGTGGCAGAGACCTTAAAGGGGAGGCACATCAGCCGCTGCCTGAAGAGAGCTTTAATCATGGGTGTCGTGCGAGAAGAGTCTCCACCCCCCTCACCAACAACCACCTGTGAGGATTCACCTTTTTCAACTCCACACTCCCCCAACCCCATCCAAGTCACCCTCATCAGTGACCCTTTCTCCCTCTTCACCCTTTTGGAGTTCACTGCGCAGACAAAAGAGCTGGTCACTGCTGGGACTGACTCAGCATATGACATGACATGACATGACATGAGTCCACACATAATAAGGGGCACACTGATTTAATCAACTTCAAGGGTCTGAACATTTCCAAGGTTATGTTAACTGATGTTGCTCTCTCTGACCATCTCTGTCAATTTTACATGCCATTAAAAACTCGTACTTTTTATTGGCCGCATCAGGATGGGGCTCAGCAGGACTGCAGATAATGTGCAGGTGGTAAAGGTTTGTGTGGCGGTGTTACTATAAGAGCAGAAAAGTCAGAGTCAAAGGTTTTAATGTTATCTGGTGTTAACTTCGTTATGTGCCAGCTCATTACTGTGAGCATTAACATCTGTGGTGCCTGCATGAGGGAAAGAAGGACGCAGAAGGCTGACACACTGTCAGGGCCGTACACCCAATAAAATTCATACACCTCAACTCACTCAAGGTAAAGCGCAGCATCAAGCTAAAGCAAATGACTGCCAGTATAGACTGTTCTTCAGTAAAGGATAGACGGGTGCCAAGTGCCTCTTTAGTAAGAACTAATTATTAGTCAGCAACTTTGTAATTAACCAATTAATTGAAATTTTGACCTGATGATGGCACTAGATGATAAGTGAAGTCATTGCCAAAGTTATTATAGTTCACCCTGAGGGGGACATGAATGTGTGCACCAAACTTCATGGTAATCCATCCAATAGTTGCTGAGAGATTTCACTGAAACCCAAACTTGTCAACCTTATGGTGGCAGTAGAGTAAAAGTCAGTAGACTTCATCCTCTTGATGCCATGCTGTATGTGTTTGTACACATTTTCATGGAATAGTTGTTGAGATTTTTCAGTCTGGACCAAAGTGATGGACTGACGGATTGGCATCATTGTGCCTAGAGCCATGTTTCAACACCAAGTCTTCATCAGAAAATAATTTCTTGATGTCAAAATTTCTGTCTTTTAATCACTACCATAAACTAAACAAGTGAAGAGGCATCTGGAACGGCGTAATCCTTACACATACATACAAACACACACGGTGGGTTAGTATAGGCTGAGAGCATTACACAGACACCAAGACACTTAAGCTGATGATACACAGGGCAACTTTTAGAGCAATCGTGCAGGGCAACGTTGTCGTCAATAGCAATGAGTAAAGATTACTACCGTAATCCCCTTCCCCCACCACTCCGCCACCTGCCCCGCCCCGCCCCTATCTGTTCAAAACATAGTCGTACTTGCCACTAGCACGATTGCCCAGCAATATTGCTGAAAAAGTTGCCCCGTGTATCATCAGCTTAAGCCACTCATACCAGGTCCAGTAAACAAACACACATATGTATAGTTCCTGTCAGCTGACACATTGTCAAAGAGCTGCTGCGGGGTTTAAATACAGTAAGATAGACACACGCTTATTTATGTAATTGCACACACACACACACACACACACACACACACACACACACACACACACACAAGCACCCAAAACAGAGCTGCACAGACAGAAAAATACTGTACTTCACAAAGTTCGTAAAAAAAGTTGTAGGGACTCTGAAAAAGGGTCATGGTGAAGAGTTGTTGCTCAGCTTTATTTTAGCTGCACTGCAGATATTGTGCCGAAGCCCCTTAAGGAGAACAGTTCTTGTCTCTGTCCCCAAGGTGATAACTTTATTCGGCTATAAAAAATAACTCTGACTTTGACACAGGAAAAAAGGAAGAAGAGTTTTGGTCCTGAATTATGTCTACGCAACTCAGTTGTGCTGGGTATGCTTGTTTTCATGTGTATTTGTGAATGCCTCTGTTTGAGTAGAGTTTTTGTTACCACACAGACATCTTTCTCATTAGTTTCTACAGTCAATCTAAACAGTTCCTTAAAAAATCAAATACAGGACATATTGCTTTGATGATGATGATAATGATGATGATGATGTTGGCTGATATCCCGTTTTTAAGCTGCTGATAATGTTCTCTCTCGACCATCAAAAGGCCGGTCGAATAAACAAGAGGAGACAGGGAACTAAGCTCTTATTGTGAATAGAGTCATGACCGTCTCCCTCTCTAACGCTTTCTCTCTTCCTTTCTTTGCTCCCTGCCATCGTGGTAGTTTAGCCGAGGCCTGTGGTTTGTCAAGGGATCAAGCCCAAGCAGCTTGACTGGCAGAGCTCTAATGAAACACTTTGGCCCGCAAAGGATATGTGCGCTTGAGTGGGTATGTGTGTGTGTGTGTGTGTGTGTGGGTATGTGTGTGTGTGTGTGTGTGTATGGGTACTCAGTAAAGCATCCTCTCTGTCTTTATACACCAGCTGAGCCAGTGTATTTGAACATCCTGCTGATATCACCATAAACACATGGAGTCACACACACAACACATGCACAAGCAGTGAAGTGTACTTGGTAGTGACGTGACCGATGGCAATAGGATACACTCGCTATCATAGATATGCAGAGGAGAGCAGTGGCAGGAAATGCCATCAGATGGTCGGATGAGTGGAGAAAAATGCAGGGCTCTACAAAAACATCTACTTTTTTGTAAGACGAGAACTCAGCAATAGCTAGAGTACTGTAGTCAATAAATAACACATATCTCATGTATCGCTACACCAGCAGGAGCATATTGTTAGAGTGATTTCATGATTATAGTTTGGAGTATCAGTTCCGTTTAGAAAGTATAGAAATTGTAAAGGAGGAGGGTTGAAAGGTGTACGGTTTTTTTAGGAATTTATGTTGTTTGTATTTTTGTGTGTATGTGTGTGTGGTGGAAGGAATAGTAGACTCTGCAGAATAGTAACAATAATAATCATAATAAACTTACCCTGTATAGAAGATACAAAGTGCTCTCTAAGGAAAAGATGACAGAATTAAATCAAGTGTGAGCAGAATCATCAAACATGGGGCCAATAAAATACTGTTAAAAGTAGTGCTATAAAATGATAAAAGCAAAGAGATAAAACCAGATTAAATATATTAAATATTTATATTATATATTTTATGTAATGCCTCTCCTATTGTGAAAGAATGTGTGTTTTGTCTTTATATCTGCGTAGTGGACACATATGGTGGGCACAGGCAATTGCAGAAAACTAATAGCACAACTGTGCAATCAGATATTCAGTGGTGGAAGAATTATTCAGATCCTTTACTTAAGTAAAGGTACTAATACCACACTTTGAAAATAATCCACTACAACTTAAAGTCTGCATTCAAAACTTTAAAAGAAAAGGTATATAAGTTATATCAGCAAAATGCTCTTAAGATATGAAAAGTAAAAGTACATATTATGCAGTGTGTTACTATTATATATAATGTTTCTGGATTAATATTACTGCTGCATTAATGTGTATGTTGCATTTTGCTGCTGTAGATGTTTAAGGTTGTAATTTTACTGCTGTCCAGTGAGAACCACACATCTCTAAAAAGTCCACTTGACTTGAGTTCAGAAAAATAGTCCAGCTTTGTGACGATGCATTTTCCAGCTAGCGAGAAGGGTTTTTATACTCAATTCACATACACCTCCAGTAATTATTTGATATGCCAAAAAAAATCTTTTGCAGGTTTAAGAAAGTATTAAGAATACTGCCTGATGTCAGAGAATTAGGTAGAAAAAGAAAAAGAACCAAAGTCTGCAATGAGTGCAGGTAGGTTTGGTATTGTTACAATTAAAAGTGAGTATGAAAAAAATGTTGATTTGTTTCCAAATTTAGGGCAAACCTGTCTCAATTTGTCGCTTCTCTTTTACAGGAAAACAGATGCCCTCTGAACAGGGCAGACTCTAAAAGGGGTCAAAAGAAGCTAAAGCGATAAACTAATTTCCCTCATTCTTATGCTGAACCAGCAAACAAATGTCTTTAAGTCTTTCCACTGTCTTCCACCCACTCAATGCTGCATGTATCTAAATACTCACAGTTTCAGAGCTGACAAAGACATTCTTTTGCTTAGACAGTGCATGTAGCACTGTTGTGTGTGTCATATGCAACCATTGTGCTACCAACTGAAAGGCTAGAGAAGGTCTTTAACAGGCTGAGAGTGAATGGAGTAACACAGGGTTGATTGGGTTGGTTAACGTGGGCTCAGGTCTCCTCATGGTCAGCATGGCTCTCATGTCATTTTAATTGGACTATCATTGACTTATTGATTTGAGAGCCTGGCTGGGATCAATGGAAACAGCTGCATTGAGTGGATATGGGGGTGTGGGTATGAAGAGAGAGAGAGAGTGAGAGAAAGTAGATGAGGAGTGCATGATAATGGCTGTTGTATCTGTTAAAACGATAATGACCTTTTATTAATTATCAAAACACAAGATGATGTTCTTGAGATTTTACTGCAGATACACCAGAATGTGTGCTGAGAAAATGGTGAATTTGCATTTCAGAGTTTCTACTGCTGCAGTGCTATCAGTTTTATACTGTACACTCCTCATTACAAAAGATAATACACAACAAGCAGTCACTGTTCACACAGACATCTTCGAGTCCTTGGTGCATGGAAGTAAGCTTTGGTTTATTAATTACTGAGATACAGAATTTCTTGTGAAAGAAATAACAGTACGGGTCAGACTGTACAACAGTTTCATTGCAAAGTAAAGGTCAATCAAACTCAGAGGTTCTGTTCTGCAAAACACTTTCGTAGCACAAGGGTAAAGTCTCATCGCTGGAGATTTAAAGGGTCGGTTCACCCAAATTGTAAAGAAGCTTATTTTCTCACTTACTCCCTTACTCTGTTGAGCCATGCAGATTGTTTTGCTTTCAATGATGTCTGCCTCCATAGTGCAGGGCAGCTCTCTCTCTTCCTGTCTTTGTGCTAAGTTAAGCTAATTAGCTACAGACCTAGCTTACTATGTACCATACAGACATGAGAGTGGTATCGATCTTCTCAGCTAAGTCAAAAGTGTATTTCAAATTTCTAACAATTTTTTATACTAGTTGAGACTCGACTGGTAGGGTAACAGGATGTCTACGAAGTCCAGAGATCAAGCTTCACAGTTGACTACTGCCACTGTAGGCAGTCAGACAAACAATATGCAGGAAACTGAGAGTCTGCAGCCATGCAAGCGGCTCTGTGTGGCTAAAGTTCAGAGATCACAGGTTATCACAATTCCATGAATTTATGTACTTAATTTAATGACAATCTATCCAGTAGTTGTTCAAGCATGTCACCAAATGGTGGGACTAGACCAAAGTCATTAGGATTTGTCCTCTGGGCACCAAGGATATCTGACCTTAATTACATGAAAATCCATCTACACGTTTTTGAAATATTTCGAGGGCAGGGGCATAGATAAGAACTATGCTAACCTCGGCACAAGAACGAACACACCTACTGTATGAATGCTCAATTGCCTTCACTGTGTCTTAACATATCACAAAGGATGAACTGACTGAAAACCTGCATGGTTGTAATTCTTTTCATAGGATTTAAGAATCAATAGAAGTCTAGTTTTCTCAAAAACACCAGCACAAAATATGTTTGTCTTGTTTTCCCCTATGAAATGTAGCCTTAAATTGTTCATCTTGTCATGCTTTGATTCTTTTGTCATAAATCACTATCATGATTTCTCCCTGTCTTTTTCCCCGGTCTCTGTGTGTCACTTTCAGCATTTTTGGAGTGTGTGACATTTGTCTTCAGAGGTGGACACTGACCTTTTTCTCTTAACTCAGTTATGGAAAAGGTCAGGGAAAAGTTCAACCAAAAGCACCGGTGATGGAGGGACAAACTGCAATGCCTCACCTGACTGGCCTTCAAAAGATGAAGCATAAGTGTTTGTCTTGGGAGTTTGAATGTTAGTAGTTTTACTTTTTAAAATGCAAAAATGTTGTCTTCAATTTTTCTTTGTAGTCCTTTCATTAGAAATGCTGAAAAAAACCCACCCACATGAGAATTCATGCTAAAATTCATGATTTGGTGAATGAATGAATGTTTTTTACATTAGATTAAGTATTTGACACTCACGAAGATAATTGTAAGATATCATTGGCAGGCCATCATTGAGTTTCTAAATCATTCATCACACCCATTGTGCAGCCATTGTCAGTCCTGAATGGCTGGGAAACACAAGTATCCACGTCCAACCGGAGGCAGTAGATGCATTATCATTAGATCACAGAAACCAATCTGTTCTTGAGTTCGCTAGATAGAAAGGTGCATCAGTCACAGTCCCTGGTGACAGCCCTTCAGACATCAATTATTCTCTGGTCCACATTGACTGCTAGCCAGGATACATTCTGCGACCAGTATGTTTAATTACGGTTTTCGTTGCTACAGTGAGTTTTCTGCACAAATTACACACAGCTTCTGTATCCCAGCATCCCTTGTGAAAATAGTAGATTAAAATGGATGATGTATTATTTCAGCAGGCCCCTGAGAAGTCCAATGTGCTAACCTTCAGTGCAGATGAGCCCCTAGTGGGGACAGGGGAATAGGTCCAGGGATGAAGGGTGCCTATAGAGTGATGGAAGGAGCAGAGTGAGAGAGCACAGTTTCCAGCTGGAAGGAATTGATGATGTATTTTTTTCACAGTGTAGGTGTGAGGTGCATTACTGTCAAACCTGTGAGAGATTGGAGCTGCTGGGACTGTCTAGCTCCAACTCACTCGTCCCCAGATATGGCTTGAGAAGTAATGGATGGCCATGCCTTCAGCTTTTACAGAGAATGGAGTCTTTAATTGACAGAGAAGCAATTCAACTTTATTTATAAGCCACATAGGGACAAAACAGGTTCATGCCAAAAATCTGTGTATTTATAGTCATTAGTCACCTAAATTAAATCAGCCCCAAGAAACAGAATAAGAGTGTGTGTGTTTATGTAACTGTGTAAGCATATTTCCTTGTTGTGGACACCTACAAGATATGAATCAGTGCACAAGACATTCAGAGTTACGACAAGTTAACTGTGCTAACTGTGCAGTGCTATTAGTAGCTTTTAATAAAATGGCACATTTGCTTGATGATCCCACCATCCCTGTCTCATTGTTCAGCTGCTCCGACCCACAACTTTACTGTTTTGGTTCACTCACACAGCTCTCATAGCATTGTTTTCAGCTGCAGTAGGGTTTTAGTGAAAAAACATTTACACTACCTGTACAGCACCTGACTGCACACAGAAAAAGTTAGCAACTAGCGGGTGAACATTAGGGATACACCGAAATGAAAATTCTTGGCTGAAACCAAAACCGAATATAATCAAAAAGATTTGCCGAATACCGAACAAGTACATTCACATTTTTCCATTTATTTTGCCTTTTTTACCATTGCATAAATTAAATAGTCAAAATGTGCTTTTTACTCAGTGTTTCCCACAGGATTTGGAGAGACTATGGTGGGTGGGTCCGAGGCTCAAGAGGGCCCAGTAAAGTAACTTGCCCAGTAAAGTAACCTGCCTGTCAGCTCGCACTTGTCCATTTCAGTGGATTTACCATAAAGGCTTGAATACGTGTGCACTCCAAATTTAGGTTAACACTCAAAGCGGGTCAGACTGTTTGTTGCCTTTTCCAAGACATCAGGCACAGATGGTGTGGATGTGCTAGAAGAGAATTCAACAGAACAATGTCTGCAAACGTCAATTTTTGCATCTTTCTCTGACACTTTAAAATGCTACCACAATGCTGACAAGTCAACGTAATCTTTCGTTAAAATTTCTAAACACCAAAAGTGTTTTTTTTTTGCTATTTTCGTCCGATTAATTGCGGTGGCCGAACATTCGGTGCATCCCTAGTGAACATAATGAATCATTTAGCTAAAGTGCAAACTATTTCCCTTAGGATTTGGTAGAGACCAAAACAGAGCTAAAAGGAGAGTGAATATTGGACTTACATTTGTCAGGACACAAACCAGGAATTAATGCTAATGTTGCTTGATGGGCAATTATTTGCTTACACATTTGCAATATTGATTTCATGAGGTGATAATGTCAGTGTTGTGTCTACAGCTTGTTGTGATGTGAAGTGCCACAAGAGAGTGATGAAAGCAAAGAAAGAGGTACTACTGTTGCAACTCATAGAACCGTGTCACTTAAGCAATAGCTCACGACAGGCTGTGGTATACGCTTATTATATCACAGTTAAGGAATTTAACCTAACCATTTTACAATTACAATCATACACTGCCTGCCTTGATACATAGAATCCAACATACTTCAAAATATGAAGTTGTTTGTGCCTATACAGTGAAGAGGAATTTTGTGAAATACAAACCCTGTTGGTTTAGCTGAAGGGAATGAAAGTCTTACGTGTTGGCCTCTCTACTTCAGTATTCCAGATCATACCCTTGTTTTTGCAAGTGTACCCGTCTTAAAGATGGATGATGCTCCTGCTCTATTGACCCCCCCCCCCCCCCCCCCCCCCAAAACAACAGAAGCTGGCAATAAGCCAGCCTGCAATAAGACTTTGACTACATGTGGCTGTGTAAAGGCAGATAGGCAGATTGTGTATAGTCTACATTTAAGTCCTAAAAGGTTTTACAGACTTTGATCATCATGCATACAAAATCTCCCAAAGAAAAACTATAGACAAAAAAAGAAATCCTTGCATAAGTTTTGTCAATAATAAACATCCTATCATCAATGCCTTGTAAGCCAAGGGCCATCTAGACCCTTGGGTGCATCGCAATTGTCTTTAATCACATCTGAGCTTGCAAGATCAAAACACATCAAAATAACGTGACACAGTGTGTAATTAACATAACACTGTGTAATTAACATAAAGCAAAGCAGAGCAATAATAAAGGCATCATGAAGAAACAAGTGACATATTACAGGAAAAACTTTAATAACTAAGGGGAAGAACAAGATAAATGCAGACACCTCCATACAGAGCACGAGAAGTGAGTTTGAAAATGAATCTCATGTCATGGCCTTTTGAATCCCTAGATGTCAGCCCAGTTGAACACAGATTTTGTATCAATGTGTTAGACAACCACCATCAACACCAGATGAGGGGGAAATATTTTAGGAGAATGACGTTCATCGCTCCAGTAGAGTTCCATGCCTTACTAGGACACTTACTTGCTAATTACTAAGGAACTTGTTTTGTCCTTTAATTTGTCATTCAGACCTTTGAATTGCTGCCCACATCTCTGACTCATTCAGGTATTCAAATCGGTCTGTGTTGTGAAAACTGTTTGCCCAGGTTAGAGAAACAATTGACCACTTATGAGTTTTGTAGGCAGGATTGAAATGGGGATTTCTATGTAGCTGGCCAGCTACCAAGCTAAATGCTACAGATTCCATTTTGACTTGAGCAAACAGTTCAGAATTTTGGGAAACACACATATTTACTTTCTTGCTGAGAGTAAGATGACAAGATATCACTCTCATGTCTGTATGCTAAATATGAAGCCAAAGACAGCAGTGGGTTAGCTTAACTTAGCACACAGAATGGAAACAGGGGAAACACTTAGCCAGGAACTCTAAAACTCACTAATTAATAAATGATATCTTGTTTGTTTAGTATGTTTGAAAACTAAAGTATAAGGGCTCTTTCTAATAACACGTAAGGCTGAATTAATGAAGTGAAACAAAATGGCAGTTCAGTTTTATTTACAGGCTAACTGCGGAGAGGAATAATTCTAACATTTTTGGACCTGACATTAAATGTGCTTGCTTTGTTATCTCAGAGATAATGTGGCAGTACGGTAGGTGTCACTTTTCTTGTCAACAGGAGATTTCATAGAATTACACTGGGTACATTGTTATATATACAAGTAAGTTATTTATTTATGACTTAACATCTTGTTGGTTAAATTAATTATGGCTACAAAGGTTTCTAGTAACAGTTCCTGTTCCACAGTCATCAACACAAAAGTGAGCAGATGCACAAGACTTGACAAAGCTGTCAAACAGACTGATAGTGGAAAATCTTCAAAGACATGTAGGTCTGGGCTTCCAGCCATTACAGACCCTATGCCAAGAATCTGGCCATCCATTTCTTTCTTTTATTTGACCAGCGGCGTCAAGCTGAGATGATCACTACTTTTTCAAATTAACCAGAGATGGAAAAAGGGCCCTCAGCCAACCAGCTACTGCACTTTGTAATTCAAAGTCAACTAGATTTGCTTTGTAGTCTTACAGATATGTCTTACTCATCCAAGAGGCTCCATCATTCTTCATCTAAGATTCTGTTAAACTTTGCACAGCATGGCCAGTTGTGTTTATTTTACTAGAAATCCCATGACCTGGACTACAGAGAATTTTCATAAACATTGCACCCTTTCTCTGTGAAGGCAACCCCTATTACTATGAAGTCACATCCAAGCTGCTGTGATTGTGCTTGAGTAAGCACAGATCTGTTTGACTGCTCATCCGGCTGGCAGAGCACTTGGGGCCCTGGGTACTCTCAGGAGACCTGTACAGACAATCAGAGGAGCACAGTGTTTCTCTGGAGAGGAGCACAGTGTTTCTCTGGAGAGGAGCACTCAATGTCTCTTTGCATAAGGCAGGAGCAGGCAGCAGCTCAAAGGTGACAAGCTATGACAGAATGAGTAGAGCAGCACACTGTCATGTCTTAGATAGAGAGAACCAGGTACATTATTGTGCTCCTCTGTCTTTCTCCCCAGATGTATTAAGTTTTCAGAGTGAAAAAGAAAAGAAAAAGTGATTAATGTTGAGCAGGGACCGATCAATTTTTGCACAAAATGCAAAAGAGAAATCCATGTGTGATCCTAGTATTTTGTCACCTTATGCATTCTACACACCTCCCTGAAACTAGGAGGCTCAGACAGAACGTCCAACCAAACCAACCATTTTTATCCACACATCAAACACCAAGCATCTAAATTAACTTATGTCTCTGTAATCACTGTACATGGCTACAGTTATTGCCTTCCAGATATCTCTCCTCTGATCCTACACCGCAGTCCGACCACTCTAAAGAAAGCTCAGCTTCAGCTCTGATCAGCTGTGGATCACTCAAATCACAAAAACTCTCAGAGTTATTAGACGGATAATAATAACAACAAACGCACCAATTTTTATATACAGTTAGAACCGCTGACATACTTTTGTGGTTTTCGCTGTTTTCAGTCCAAAGCTGATTTCTGTGTGTGAAAAGATCACCTGGGCTGCCATCTTGGTGTTGCGCAATCTCTGAGCTGTTAGGTTTCGTTTCTCTCGACAAAATGAAGGAGAGAAGAAGTGTTGCTTTGGTACAGATGGTCTTTATCGCTGTCTACAGGTCGACCTGTATGAGCGACACAGACATCCAATATATCAAACGATTCTTCTGCTTGGTACAAAGAGAAAGAGCCCACTTATAGCAGAATGTCAAGTTGTGGACCTGTAAAGCAAGGGAGTGCTTTTGGTCATAGGAATGGTGATCAGTATTCACTGTTTTTATCAATATTTCAATGTTTTGGTAGTTTTATGTTATTTGGAACGTGGTCGTTTGGACAGAAGCAGTGTTTTGAAGAAAACTCCCACTGAAAGTGAACATATAAACAGTAAATATGGACAAAACATGGACATTCACCTGGTATATTTTAGAAAAATTGTTCAATAACTGTTCAAATCAAATTTACAGTTACAGTTGTATTCCAGGTGTGTTAGATATTCTGTTGCATTATGATGAGTTGGATGATGGTTTTGATGGTGCTATTGCTATTAAAATATGGATTTTATACCAGGTGACGATGATAATATCATATTTTCCTTTATTCATCTCCATTTACTCTTTAATAGAAAAATAAATAGGTTCATTTACAGTTGATTCATATTCCTTAGCTTCTGACCTATCAAAGGAGACCAGCATCTATGCCTAATGGTTGAGGAGTTATTACTGTCAGTCCCGACGGACTGAGCTTATACCCCAACTTGTTCCCTGACAGCAATATCATGAAGCAGTGATGGTGAAATGTCTTTGAAATTGCACATTGTATGCACAACAAAGTGCAATATGCCTAATATACAGTACCGAAGAAAAGCATGAAAGGAAAATTATTCTCTTCAGTGCTCACTGGCTGAGAAGGAAATGCTATGACTGAATAACACATTAATACAACACTGTTCACAGGTCACAGTAAAGAGCTGTGAAATAACTCCAAACAAACTGCTAGGCTTGTTCTACCTCAACCAAACATTTTACCGTTTGATTAAATGACCATTAATTTTAAAAGTTAACACTTTCTTCAGCCGGTGTGGCCATATACATATTCATACACTGTGCATGTAAAAAGACCATGAAGCACACAGAAATTCAACTTTGTTATTGTGCACCAATGTCCTTTGCAGCTGCCACTCCCCTGTCAGTCTGTATTTCTTTCTATGTCCATCACCTGTGTGCATATTCAGCCTTTCAAAAACACAGTGGCCAGCGTGTTCTGTCCTGTCTGATGCTCAGTCCTCCATTTTGAACACATACACCATACATATATTTTGACGGAATTGGAAAATTTCTAAACATTTATACCAACAAAATCTGTGTAGTGATGAAGTCACGAGTCATGAGAGTCATGAAAGGTAGCAGGTAATACTTTGAGAAATACAAAGGAATAGTCGGCCCATAACTCCCTGTAAAATGGTGAATTGTTGTACACTTTGGTTTTCGGACTGATTAACCAAAATATAAAGTGTAAAGTTGTGAACTTTAGAGGTGTTAGTAGGCAGATTTTGTTATCTTTGGACAGAGCTAGCATAGTTGGTATCCAGTCATTTTGCTAAGCTAAGCTAAGCTAAGCAGCTGCTGGATGAAGCTTCATATTTACCATATAGAAATGAGATTGGTATTCATCATCTTATCTAACTATTCACCTGCAAGCGAATAGGCCATTTCCGAAATTGTAGAAAGCTTGCTTTTAGCAGGACATGAAAAAAAAAGAGGACTTTAATACTGTAAAGGAACATATCCCTACTTTTATATTCATACCTGCTTTTTATTTGGGAGACTTGGAATGATAAGGATAAAATGAATACATTGAAAAGAGAGAGGAGAAACAGAAATAGAGATAAGAGACAGGACAAAGACAACAACTCTGCCAGTAAACACAGTAGCCTACAATGATGAGCATAACTTTATGATATCTGGCTAAACTTTTTACACAGAGCTTAAAAGAGATGGCACGTGAGAGAGAGAACCAACATACAGTTTATTGGAATTTAACTTCCTTCCCAGCATTTTCCTCCAAGCATCAAGCCACACACAGACACATACACACACATTTATATATATATATATTTACACAAAATGAAACCTGCCTCCTTATCACTTACTTACAGCATGACAGCACACTTGTCTGATATTGCTCTCTTACTGTCACTCGTTCTACACCTCCAGCATTTGAAAGCTAATGCACGAAAAAAAAATCACATTTACAATCATACACAGTACAATGTATGCAAAATTCATTCTCTGCATTTAACCCATCCTAATTAGGAGCAGTGGGCATGCAAGGACACACCAACACACAGAGGCTACTAATTATCTACAGTATATGTGTGTATGCTAGTACCTAATATCACCCATATTAACTCAACCCTGTGTAACTCCTAATGTGTTTATTGCTGTGATTGTGTCTTTATTAAACATTCTGTGAGACAGAGAAATGATTGAAGAATTACATTTAATAAAGATTCCAGATCTGACTCAAACCCAGGATGTACCACGTTATTGAAGAACAAACTGATTGAATTCAACTAATTAGTGGTGTTGAATGCTGTTGTGGTAACACTGGCCTTGAACTCAGATGTGAACTCAGCTTTGGATGTTGTACAGCTTGTTTTTACTGGTGCAAAAGTCTTAAGATAATAAAGTTTAATTGGAAACTACTGTCACTCAGTTCCACTTCTTCTTGGGCCGTGTCCACCTTTACACCTTTAAAATGTTTGAAGTTTGTGCCTGTGTTTGTGTTTTCAAAGTTCACTGTCCACATCGAAACACCAAAACAGTTACAAAAACGTATACGCGCACATCACATGAGCTAGCAGTGTAATGCCAGATCACGTGGCAATCATCCTTAAAGGATCATTATAAACATCTATCTTCTCCTTTACCACACTACAATGACAGACCAGCATTATGGTCAAAAATGCCAACCAAAGCTGAATAGCTATAAATTTCCCACATTTATCCGATCTGCTGCCATGCTTCGTAATATTCAGATTGACTTGACTTAGTCGTATTAGATTCATGTAACTTCATCAGTGTTGCTTGATTCTGATAAATCAACTATCGTGCAGAAGCCAAGAATGCAGTTTCACCAGGCAGCTTTGAGGTGTATGTGTGTGTGTGTTTCATCATCCTTTTCCTCTGCAACTGCTTCTCCAGATCCCTGCTAGGCATGTTGAATAGAACCATGACAACTTCAGATGAATAACCATGGAAGTGCTTGTGTGGAGGAGACATTGTGTCACTGGTGAAGATCAGCAGCAGTGTGATATCACCTGAACGTAAACACTACAGTCAGCCGATATGGTTACTGTATGTATTGTTGCATATATGTCACTATTAGCGTGATTAGATGATTTGTCAGTTGTCCAGCAGCTGTGTGACACCGTCTGCTTTTCACAGTGTAAACATCTTATTTATCTAAAATGTATATTTACATTTGAAAACACTTCCACTAATGTTTGGTTCTCCTAATTTACCTGTTGGGCCACAGAAAATGAAAGCTTTGAGCTTACTCAAAACTAGTCCGAACATTGGGTTGATTTGGTTTATCAAAGATGCTAGCAAAGCAACACAGTACATAAAATCTGCACAGCAGAGTCATCAGATAGGTCGGACCATCGTGTTTAACTATATATCTTGAAATGACTTGGAAGTGACTATTAGGTTGAGCAACATCATGGTGATTTGGTCTATGGTCAGTGCACAGAATGCTCCAAAGTTCAACATGTTTATTTATTTATAGAGCCCAGATAAGAGAGATATTTGGGTAGTCTTGAGCAAGTACTTGGCTGTAACGAGTTTCTGATACAGATAATGTGCTTACTGTTTCTGTTGTCAAAACTAATGCCTATATAGAAATATGTTTGTGTGGTGCAACCCATTTCAGTTTAGCAATGCACAAATCTCCATTTTAAACACTTTACTTTTCACCACACTAGTTGGTTAGTTTTGAGTATTTTGTATAGAAAACCATCTCTTTCTCTTCCAATAAAATGTAAAAATAGTTTTCATGACTCATTTTGACCTGTAGGAGGTGTGTGTTTGGATTTCAACTGGTGCAATGTAGTAGATGTTTAATTTATTAATTTAATACTTGTCTTGATCTAACAACCCAGGTGAGGGAGTGTGGGTGGAGGTAAACACTTCTTCAGCTTCATATCTTTCCACAGCTCCGTATATCACAATTGCAATGGTGGAGATGTGTGACCCCATGGCTTGTCAAAAAAGTGATGTCGGCACAGCTTGAGCGCTGAGATGATCTGATCTAAATAGGTTGGTTTTATCAGCCAGCTGACATGTAACAAGCTTCAACTCTTTTTAACAGGGCTGGCATCAAAGGATCCTTTATCCTTTATCCAATGTCGGTATACTTGGGCAAGATACTGAACCCCAAATTGCTCCCTTTGGCAAAGCGATTAGTGTGTGAATATGTATTAATGTCTATATTTGTTTCTGATGGCAGAGGCACCTCAGCCTCTGAATGTGATGTAGTGTAAAGCGCTTTGAGTGGTCGGAAAGAATAGAAAGGCGCTATACAAGTACAGACCATTTACCATGTATTCAGCCTCTTGCCGCCTGCTCTTACACTCTACAATAGCCAGGACTATGGGCATTGTAAAGCCTGAAGTCACCAGCAGCAAACATATCACAGGGAAAGGTCTTTGAGCATCCGCATCAGCTGCAAACTTTAATTATCCAATCTGACAATGTGACAAAAGACCACTAGCTCAATGTTGGTTTGTAGATATTTAATCTCCTGTGCATCAGTATTGGCTGCTATGACTCAGTGTTTGATTATCAGTCAGTCCTGACCCAATCACTGACATGCTACACTTTCCATCCAATACAATGACAAATGCCTCAACTGCCTCTTCGCTTCCTCTTTTTCTTGTCCTTTCCCTTTCTTTTTCTCTGCACTACAAACAAGTCTGTCAAAATTCATCCTGCCACAACTGTTGTGGTGACCATGAGCTCTACCCGTCCTCATAGCATCCATATTGCAGTGCCCCTAGCGAGCATAAGACAAACTAAATATGGCTTTGTCGTTCATCATTCTCCCAGATTTCTGTTGTGATGTTAGTGTGACTACTACCCTCTGAGCAGCATGGCCCCTTGTTCTCACAATGCCTGGACAAAGAGGAAACACTCATAAGAGGATAATTGGGCCCCTGACGCTTTTCTCAGGCTGTACTGTGGAGAACTCATTCTGCTTCTGCGTAGGTGCACAATTTCCTTAAATGTGCTTCCAAAGCCGCAGAGGCCATATGACTTCAGCGTGTTGACAACCCATCAGCTCACTGCATTTCTTGTGTCCTTCTGCTTTGCATCAGCACGCTACAAGGTAACACAGCAGCACATAGCAGGACATCATTAGACAATCACTGCACTGTGTCCTCTCAAACTCTGTAAAGCAGATTGTTTTCCATCTCACTTGTAAATGATCAACAGACAGTAAACGGCATATTAAAATCACATCTTATCTTAAGGTATGCCGATCAGTGTATTAGTATCAGTGCGGTAAATTTACTGATCTTCTGAGCACTGACCATAGACCCCCGTCCCCGTCCCCGTCCCTTGCTCTGATCTGAGAATATAAACATCCATCTCTGGTCTGGCCTTCACCTCTGTCTGCATGTCTTTGTGGCCAGAGAAAGTAACAGTGACTTTGTATTTGTGTGTGTGTGTGGGGTCTGGCACCATGCCATCCATCTTGTACAGCTTTTTTAGATGGATCCTGGGAGTTTTTTAAAAACAGCCAGCAAGCAATCAGTAAATCATGTTATTTAGACTCCTTTTTCTGGATTGGAATTTCCTAGCATGTCTTGTATGTAACTGTAAACAGCCACAGTGACTCTTGACAGCAGGACACATAAATAGAGTACCAAGTTTGCATATGTTAGCTGAGCAAAAAAGAGTAGAGTGGGATTCATAAGTTTAGAGTTATTGCTTAAGTGATGATACTGAATGGCTGTTTCAGTGTTCAGTTTGCAGTGAGGCAGCAACATGGGGCAGGCAGCAGTGTTTTACCATTAGCTACCCCATTAGCTGGTTAGTACTAC
>NW_024041628.1:0-22259 GCF_014851395.1 Micropterus salmoides | reverse complement strand
AAAAAGGGTGTATTAAAAGAAATGGATTTGTGTTAGTCACCAATTATCATAGGCCAACATTCTTTGTATAAAATAATGTGTTTTATATGTGTTTAACAGAAAGTGTGAATATATAGGTTATTATTAAGTTCCTTTCATTGTCAGTTTGTCTGTATGGGGACTTAAAGTAGTTGATGGTATAAGACCCAGCAAAACCAAAGAGAATGACTAGTTCACTTATAAAAGCAATTTTATGAAGTTAGAACAGAGAGAGCAGAGGATGCCTGACATCTAAAATAATTTGAACCATTTAAAAACTCTTATGTAACATTATCAGCTGTAAAGTAATTAATTTGAGGTAGCCTAGGTTTTGACTTGAGCTGCAGTGGGTTAATATGACTTATTCTTCAGTGTTACAATTTCCAGACTTCATGCATTTAATTAAATATTAAGTCTTGTTCTTATAAGTGAAAATATATCAACTGTATTATTAATTAGTGCACGTTTATATGTTTCTTATAAAATGTAAAATATGTTTGAATTGACCCCGGTCTCCTCTACCGCTCAATGTAGCTGGTCGTCATAGCAACACAACTGCCGCGACGTGACGTTCAACGTGACCCACAAACAGCTGTCTCTTGGTTTAAGTTAAAACGTTTGAACCTTGCTCAGGATGTGAAGACAGATAAGCGGTATGAAAACCCTCCAGCTGTGTTTTCCTCTGCCGTGACGGCGGGAGCAGAGCTCTGTGAGCGGGCGGCAGGCCGTTAGCATCGCTAAAGGCTAATTCGGCTAGCTTACTCGTCGTCGTGTAATTAACTTCACAATGTTCGACTAGTAACTACAACACTCTTGTTCACACTGACTGCTGCTGTTGTTAGAATGACATTTTGCACATAAAAAATAAGAAATAACAGTAAAATACTGTTCTGTGACTGCTGCAACTTACAATAACAACTTTAACCATAACATATGATAAACCATTAAAATATGAGGATGGCTTTAAAATGACTAAATATGAACCCGTTAACTGTTTTTCTATTTTGCTTACTCAAACATCATTACCTCTAACCATAAGTTCAACATGTTCAAAACACTTTTTACAGACTGGAGCTCTTTTGATACATCCTGTTTTCAGTCCACATAACATACTGTATACGTCCAATATCTATATATCTTTAATGCTTTACAGTCCGGCGTATGAATACTCCACAGTTAACTTGTATAACAAAGTCCTCAACTGATCAGATCTGGGGTGGCCAATGAGCTTTCAGGGGTGGCCCCGGCCACCTCAGGCCACCCCCCAGAATCGCCACTGCGAGCACCACAGAACAAAACATCAGCTGACAGAGAGTAGCTCCTGGTAGCGCTCACACTCAGCGTTCCCGTTGAGTTAGTCATTAGTCTCGTCAATTAAATGACTTAAATAACATAATCTCACCAAACCAGACTTCCTAACCCTCACTTTTTCACTGCCCTCTCATGGGTCACAGCAGTGTGGTGACACTGCAGACAAACGAGGGGGGTGTTTACCTGAGGTGGAGGCCGCTGTGTGTCAGAGTGTGGGGACAAGAGAAATCCAAGGAAGGTGCGAAGAATATTTAAAGTTACAATAAAAATGTTCGTGGTCATTAAAACCTGCTTTTACTTTTGGTTTAATGTGAAAAATTTAGTTTTTTCTTTCCAGCTTGGTTTTTCAATCACGATACCTGCTCAACAACGTGATGTCTGTCAATGTAACATGAAATGCACTATGGGCAACTAACTTTAATGCCTCGTCCAGCAATGTAGTCTATGTCAGGGCTAAAATGTGATGTGTACAGTGAAATATTTATTGTTGGCTGTCATTCCTCATCTAAATTAAACATCCCTTCACAGGCATGGCAAATCCACACTTCTCCTTTCATGCAAAAATGTTTCTCTAACCTCCCAAGACCTGAGCTCTGATTCTTTGTGCAAGTATAAAAACCTAAACATTGTCTTTGAACAGGAAGTACTTTATCAAATAATGAGTATGTGTAACAAAGTAGAAACAGACAAGGCTGTGTGAACAGTGACCGTAGAGGGCACAGGCCCACGATGAGGACAATAGGTCTAAGTTGTTCAGCAGAATGAAGTACACAGTGCAGGGAGCCCAAAACCTAAAGTCCTAAAGTCTGAGTTCAGCTGCAGCTAAATTGGTCTTAAACAGTCTAAAAAATTAAACGGATACTGTTGTTAGGTCATTGTGTAGGTTTACTGTTGGAAGGAAGTATCCCACTGCTGCAGCTCAGCAAGGAAACGCACAAAGACTAACTTCTAAAAATACTAATACGATATGTTTTGTGGCTTATTTAAGTCAGACTGTTGAAGTCTCATAACTGTTCCTAATGAACTTTAGAATTTTGTCCTCAGTCTCCTACAGTTGAGTCAGATTAAGAAAGCATCAGTATGGACAGAAGGAATCATCACAGCCACCAGTAACATTTTGTCATGTGAGCATTGTATCCAGACAGGCTTGTAAAAAATAAAAAGTGTGGGGGGGGGCACACAGTGCTTTATAATTATCTCATATTTGGATTGCTTGTATTTTGCAGGGTGAAGATGAACCAGACATTGCTGACACTCCTCACTGTGGTCACTGATGCGGGCCCAAGAGAAAGGTGGCTGTGGATCATTTGTCTGTTACAGACTCCTGAAAGCGCTTCTGAACTGTCCGTCTGCATGCTCAGTATGTCGTGAGCTCCCTTTTATATTATTTAAGTAAAAGTGCTGCCGTTGGAATAAAATTATGCACAGTTGCTTTATCCACATAACACACTGCAAGGTAGTAAAAGAAAGGTTTGTGTAGCTCAAAGGACTTTGCTGAAGAGATTCAGCAAAGTCAACTCATTATCACTTAACACCAAAAGATCTCATTAAGTCTCTGTAAATAGGGAAAGATCAACATTATTGCATAAAAGAATGAAAACAAATCGGTTATCAAAGTTGTTGCTGGTTTATTATCTGATCAAGAAGTCAATTACTTAAAACAGCTTAATGCAAGATGTGACTTTTCCCGTCTGATGAAAACAAGTTTCACTGTAACATATTCTGTTTCTGTGAAATAAAGAAATGACAGGAAATGTTTGAAGTTTGAAACTGATTGTTTAATAAAGAGAACTTGAATTGTAATAATGGAGCTGTATTTGTATTTTTAGGACTACTATCTGAAAATGGGCATTTTGTAAATTTTAAGTTGACTAGAATTAATTTTGTTGAGTGAGTTTCCATTAGTGTTTCAGTCTAGCACGATTTCCCTCAGAGTACAAGCTGTACACAATTACAATTACTGATTTTAATAAGCATCAGTAAATCAGTGTAATTTAGTATGCAGAAATTAAAGCTTTAAAAAAAGTATTATATTTAAGTTAAGTGTACTCAGAAATATTATTATTATTGTTGGAGCTATATTCTTATTTTGTTTATTTTTGGCTTAAGTTAATTTATAGCCCAATTTATTTCTTTTCTTTTCTTGTTAAAGTTAATTTGGTTTATTTTGTAGTTATGCTTTACTTGCATTGTCGTTTGTTGGTCACATGGTGTTATGTTCATTTGCATAAGTAGGTCAAGGTGAGAGGTGCCGCAGGCACGAGGGCATATGGTTTTTTACCAGCGTGAGAGAGGCAGCAGAAATGTCTGTAAGCTTGCTTATGTGTGTGAATAAACCTCCTCAAACTCAGTCTTGTTATGGACATTACCTTGCTTTGGTACCTCTGAACCTGCGTAAAGCCTAACCATGACGTAGCCTCAAGTGGCCATTTGAGAAGTTTGTTATTATTTGTTTTTGTTTAAGTTTATGGACAAATAGCCACTACATTAAGTAAAAAACCTGCCCTGGATATATTGTTGGTTTGCGTGGATACTGGACTTGTCGTTTGCTGAATTGCCGTTTCGAAAGTGGATTATTCACCTGGATGTGGGAGACAAAGGAAAGGGCCTAGGAGTGACGGAGCCAGGGGGCTGGATGCAGTGCAAACATCGAATAATACGACCCATCCGACAGTGTAAAATTTCCCTGGACACCGTACTGGATAACGGTGAAGCTACTGGAGCGCTGGAGCTGCACTACGGAGTGGAGGATTATTTGCTGCAATTTGAATTCGCAAAGGCCCAAAGCCTTCACAGGTGATGCGCACAGCCGCGCGCAACAACAGCTACTGCGTTCATTCAATTCCGTGCACAAAGGCAACCACCGCAACAAATGAAGTTCCACAAGGTATGTGCTTTACTCACTCTTTGCAAGCAACTGTGTGTACATGACCAACATCAACAAAGGGTAAAATGTCTGACGTTGCATCTAAAGCCACAAGCGACACGGCGCTTCCTACAAGAAGACGCGCAAGTTTTACTGCTAAAGGAATGATGTTTTTTATGCAGACGTGTCAGGAAAAGAGATCGGTGCAATGCAGACGAGCCAAATCGTACATGAATCAGATGGATAAGTTGATGCATTCTGCAGACAATATTGATGCAGTCAAGTCTCTTTTGGATCAAATAATAATATGTGTTGATGAGGCAAAACAACATCATTTGTCATTTGTGTCACTGGACATACCTCAGGACGAGAAGGAGAAACAAGAAATATTTTGAACAAAAGGAAAAGTGTTTTTCAAGCTTTATTGATGACGTCAAAGGTTGGTTATCAAACACAGGCCATTCATATGAACTTCCAATTAAACCACCTGATAATCCAACTGATATTGGGCCTGAGGACAGTGTATCCAATAAAGGTTCTGAAACGCGTTCAAAGGCTGGTTCTAAACTGTCAAAGACTTCATCCAGTGCATCTGCAAAAATATTAGTGCAAGCAGAAAGAGCAGCGTTACAGGAACGCATGGCTGCTCTAAAACAAAGGCATATTTTGGAGGATCAGGAGGAACAAATACGACTTGAACAAGAGGACTTACGGAAGAAACGGGAACATTTAAGGAGAGAAAAGGAACAACTTGCTCTGGAGGCAGAATTAAAGGTGACAAATGCGAAATTGGAGGTTCTGGAAGTAAGCTCAAAGTGTGGCTCTAAAGTGTCAAGATGTGCATCTCAAACATCAGATGGCATGAATTCTTACTTGAAAAGGTCAGAAACTCAAAGGACATATGAACTAAATCCGAATGCTGAACGCTATGTGCCCACCAATAAAAGCTCTGAACCTACCTCCAGTCGCTTGTTAAATTCTGTCCCTGTTGGTGTTCAACCCAAACATGTTGTAAAACAACTACCCATACCTAATGTCATTCCTGTGTTTCAAAGGCAAGATACACAATCACCGGGTTTGCAAGATGTTTGTGACGATAATCCATCCATCAATTCTCCGGACATTTTGAACATCATGCAGCGTCAAAATGAAATAACCGCGCTGTTGGTCCAACACAAACACAGCCTCTGCTCTGCCTATGAGAAATATACCTGTATTTGATGGAGATCCCCTGTATTTCAAATCTTTTCTCAGAGCCTTTGAAAATTGCATTGAGGATAAAACTCAAAATTTCAGTGATTGTCTGTACTTCCTAGAACAGTACACTAGAGGGCAACCAAGAGACATTGTGAGAAGTTGTCAGCATATGCCCTCTGAACCAGGTTATCAAAGAGCAAAAACGCTTTTGATTGAACATTTTGGCAGTGAACATAAAATCTCTTCGGCTTACATGGACAAAATCAACAACTGGCCCTCAATAAAACCTGAGGATGTTAATGCTTTGCAGTCATTTGCTTTGTTCCTTCGAGGTTGCTCCAATATAGTACATCATGTAAAGTATATGAAGGAGTTGGACATGCCAGCTAACCTCAGGACGATCTTAATGAAACTCCCATACAAGCTGAGGGAAAAGTGGAGAAATGTGGCATGTGACATACTGGAACAAACTGGAAGCAGAGCAGTGTTTGTTGATTTTGTGAATTTCATTGAAAAACAAGTCAAAATTGTTTCAGATCCTCTGTTTGGAAATATTAATGATGTTTCTCCAGCCAGCTATACAAAGCTATCCATGCAAGTTAAGCAGAAAGGGAAAAGTGGTACATTTGCCACCAGCATTAATGCACCAAAGGATGGACATAAAGAAATGGAAAACATGACAGCTCACAGTAACCAGCTCAAATGTATATTCTGCTATCTTACCAATCACACTCTGGAAAAATGCTTTCAGTTTAGAAGAAAGACACAACAGGACAAGATTCAGTTTCTAAAGGAGAAGGGGGTTTGTTTTGGGTGCTTGAAACATGGACACACAAGCAAAGACTGCAGGAGTCGTTTGGATTGTGAAGTGTGTCACAGGAAGCACCCATCTGTCCTGCATGTGGAGAAGGAGGATACTACAAGGATAACCTCCAAAGAAACTGTGAGCACTGTATCCGGGAAGCAGCAGACGTGTGGTCATATTGGGGCTGGTGAAGAGGATACTGCTGTTTTTTCCATTGTGGCTGTGCAGGTGAAAAGTCAGAAAAGTAATAAAGTTGTGCATACTTATGCTTTCCTGGATCCTGGGAGCTCTGGTACCTTCTGTACTACAAGTATGGCTGAAAGGCTGGGAGTATCAGGAAAAAACTGTAATGTAGTGTTAAGGACAATGGGGCAGACTAAAACCATCAACACTACTGTAGTAACCGGTCTGGAGGTGTCTGGATTTGACACCGATGACTTTATTGAGCTGCCATCTGTTCTGACACAAACAAAAATGCCTGTCTCTAAAGTCAATGTGCCATGTCAGGATGATGTTGCCAAATGGGCGTATTTGAGCAGCATTAGGCTACATGAAGTAGATGCAGATGTAGACTTGCTCATTGGAACCGACTCTCCTAAAGTTTTGGAGCCATGGGAACTGATAAACAGTCAATGTGGTGGACCGTATGCAGTGAGGACCAGAGTTGGCTGGGTCATAAATGGGCCTCTTCGTGCTGGAGACTCTGAAGGTACTGGTGTCAAATCAGGATGCATTGTTGTAACTGCTAATCATATCTGTGGAACACTTGGAAAGTATGTTGATACAACAGTATAATCATGACTTTACTGAAAGAACAAGTGATGAACAACTTGAGATGTCAAGAGAAGACATTAAATTCATGAAAATTGTGGAGAGTACGACAGTGCTTAACAATGAACATTATCACATTGACTTACCTTTCAGAGTTGATGATCCTGTTTTGCCAAATAATCGCTGCATTGCACTACAAAGACTCCAAGGCCTGAAGAGGAGATTTAATAGAGACATTTCATTCAAGGCTCAATACGTTGATTTCCTTAACAACATGTTGGAGCAAGGATATGCAGAAAAGGTTCCCACAAATGAGCCCACTCTGGAACAAGGAAAGGTGTGGTACATTCCCCACCATGGTGTACGTCATCCAACCAAAGGAAAGTTGCGTGTTGTGTTTGATTGCGGCTGTACTTACAAAGGTATCATTGAACAGTCAGCTCCTGCAGGGCCCAGACTTCACTAACACGCTAATTGGTGTCCTCCTTCGGTTTAGAGAAGAGCCCATCGCTGTTATGGCTGATATCAACGCCATGTTCCATCAGGTCCGGGTTCCATATAAGCACGTTAACTTCTTGCGCTTTCTATGGTGGCCCAATGGAGACGCTACAGCGGAGAGAGGAATACAGGATGTGCGTGCATTTGTTTGGAGCTGTATCCTCTCCAAGCTGCTCAAACTATGCACTGAGGAGAACTGCTGAGGATAATGCACTGCAATATTCACCCGATGTCCTTCGTACAGTTAAGACAAATTTCTACGTGGATGATTGTCTTAAGTCCACTGTGACAGAGGAAGATGCAGTGAAGCTCATACATGGATTAACATCTCTCTGTAAAAAAGGCGGCTTTCATCTCCAAAAGTGGGTCACAAATAACTCAAATGTGTTTGCACTTATTCCTAGCGAGATCAGAGCAGTGGGTTTGGAGAACATGGATTTGGACAGGGACCAACTCCCTGTGGAAAGAGCTCTGGGGATGCAATGGTGTGTTCAAGGAGATACGTTCAGCTTCAGGACTGCAGTGCAGGAACGTCCACACACTAGGAGGGGCATCCTTTCTGTGGTGAGCTCTCTTTACGACCCGCTGGGTTTTCTGTCTCCTTTCATAATCCCTGCCAAGTTACTGTTACAGGAGTTGTGCAGAATGAACTTCAAATGGGATGAGCCAGTTCCCCGTGATGTCTCCGAACACTGGTCTGAGTGGCTCTCTGAACTTCAGCACATGAGTGGATTTAAAGTGGAACGGTGCATTAAACCCAAAAACTTTGGAACACAAGTGAAAGCAGAACTGCATCATTTTTCAGATGCTAGTCAAACAGGATATGGCACTGTTTCATACTTGAGATTGGAGAGCACTGACAACGTGCATGTTTCATTTATCACAGGCAAGGCTCGTGTCGCTCCTCTAAAGCAACTAACCATTCCACGCCTTGAGCTTGCTGCAGCTGTGCTTGCTGTTCGAGTGAACACAATGCTGTTGAAAGAGCTACAGTTGCCATTGCAAAGGTCAGTTTTTTGGACCGATAGCACTACTGTTCTCAAGTACATCTTCAATGAAACAAAGCGCTTTCACACATATGTTGCCAATCGTGTCAGTACCATAAGAGAATCCACAGACAAAGATCAGTGGAGGTATGTAAACACCAAAGACAATCCTGCAGATGAAGCTTCTCGAGGACTAAGAGCTCAAGAGTTTGGGAAAGGAAAATGGCTAAAAGGACCGGACTTTTTGCACTTGCCCCCCACCAGGTGGCCGAAACTCGACTTGGACTCCTCTTCCATTCCATCTGATGATGCAGAGGTGAAAAGGGAACTTAAGGTGAATGTTGTTACAATACACAGTGACAATCCTCTCAGTCAGCTCGTTCACTATTTTTCATCCTGGAGAAAGCTTAAAACATCAGTGGCCTGGCTGTTGGAGCTGAAAGAAAGACTTTTACTTTTGAGCCGAAAGAGAAAAGAATATGTGGTCAACCAGAATGAGAATGTGGAAAAGGAGATTAAAAATTCAAAGCCGCACTTGGAAAATCCAGCTTGACACCAGAGCGCTTGGAGGAAGCTGAAAAGGCAATAATTCAGTTTGCACAAAACCAAAGATTCAGTACTGAAATTTCCTCACTAGAACATGACCCAAAGACTGTTTTTAAAGACAGTCCTCTGTATCGCCTCGACCCCTTCATCGAAGATGGCATCCTCAGAGTTGGTGGACGTCTGTTTAAATCTGCACTGCCGTGGGAGGTAAAGCATCCTGTGATTCTGTCAAAGGATTTGCATGTTTCCCAGCTCATATTGCGTTACATCCATTGCCAACTTGGACATGCTGGACGCAATCACATGCTGCACAGATTGAGACAGAAGTATTGGATCATAAATGCCAACTCTGCGGCCAGGAAGATTCTCTCACAATGTACAGTGTGCAGAAGGTACAGAGGAAAGCTTGGAGAACAGAAGATGTCCGACTTACCGGAGGAAAGAGTTGTGCCTGATAACGCACCCTTTACAAATGCGGGAGTGGACTATTTTGGACCATTGGAGGTGAGGAGAGGTAGAACTGTGCTGAAGCGATATGGAGTGATATTTACCTGTATGAGTAGCCGCGCAGTACACCTTGAGGTGGCGCATTCCCTCGACACGGACTCCTGCATCAATGCTGTGCGAAGATTTATCTGCAGAAGAGGACCTGTGACAAGTGTAAGGTCAGATAACGGCACAAATTTTGTTGGTGCGAAGAAGGAACTGAGGCAAGCATTGGCCGCTTTAAATCACTCTAAAATTGAAAGGACTTTTGTGCAGGAAGGAATGAGATGGAGTTTTAACACCCCAGCTGCATCTCACCAAGGTGGCGTTTGGGAGCGTCTGATTCGCTCTGTGCGCAGTGTACTTACCTCTGTTGTTGGACATCAACTGCTGGACGAGGAAGGTCTGCAAACGCTGTTTTGCGAGGTGGAAGCGATACTCAATGACCGGCCAATAACTAAGGCTTCAGAAGATCCAATGATTTAGAAGCGCTTACTCCAAATCACATTCTCCTGTTAAAAGGCAAGCCCATTCTGCCATTAGGTCTGTTCGAGAAATCTGATCTGTACATTAAGAGGAGATGGAGGCAAGTGCAGTACGTTGCGGAACTTTTCTGGAAAAGGTGGACAGCAGAGTATTTGCTTGTAATGCAAGAAAGGCAAAAATGGACGAACCAAAAGAGAAACTTTATTCCAGGAGATATTGTCGTAATCGCTGATGCCACAGCTCCAAGAGGCTCATGGATGATGGTCCAAACGAAGATCAGCATCCTGGACAGACCAATAACCAAGCTCTGTCTTCTCTTGGAGGCTAATAATTGACTAGACGACTCATTCTTTCTCCTATCTCTGTCTTCCATCTGTTTGTTTCTTTCAGATATGGAGAATCTGAAGATGTGAAGATTCCAGTTTAACGTTTAAGCTACAATTAGAAAATAGCTCCTGTGTGTTAAAGCTAAGGTTAATTGTGGGTAAAGTACCGTTACAATTAGGGGCTGGGTTGTTGGAGCTATATTCTTATTTTTGTTTATTTTTGGCTTAAGTTAATTTATAGCCCAATTTATTTCTTTTCTTTTCTTGTTAAAGTTAATTTGGTTTTGTAGTTATGCTTTACTTGCATTGTCGTTTGTTGGTCACATGGTGTTATGTTCATTTGCATAAGTAGGTCAAGGTGAGAGGTGCCGCAGGCACGAGGGCATATGGTTTTTTACCAGCGTGAGAGAGGCAGCAGAAATGTCTGTAAGCTTGCTTATGTGTGTGAATAAACCTCCTCAAACTCAGTCTTGTTATGGACATTACCTTGCTTTGGTACCTCTGAACCTGCGTAAAGCCTAACCATGACGTAGCCTCAAGTGGCCATTTGAGAAGTTTGTTATTATTTGTTTTTGTTTAAGTTTATGGACAAATAGCCACTACAATTATTATTTGAGGTAATCAGTTTCCACAAATATTGTGAGTATTCTGATTTGTTGGGGTTTACAGTGTGTGATCAACAGCTGAACCAAGACTTCCTGTTGCTGTTCGGTGCTGAAACTGCCTCCAAGATGCTGAAGAAGTGGGACACAGCATTCAAGCCCAAGGTCAGTGAAGAGGCACCTGAATCAGTCGGCCGAGTTGTGGCGACTTCTGAAAGCTGCTGAGAGACTGACAGAGAACGATGACACCAGTACGCTACGTGACCTGCTTTGTTTATATTCCAAACAGCTGGTGCTGTTTACTTTGTGCATTCTGTGTAGATACTAGATAATGACTGCTTCTCCTTTGTATTCCCTCCTTATAGACAGGGACAGTGTCTCCATCTCTGGCCACCCACAGCTGGACGCAAGAGGATCAAAATAAGTGCCAGTGATGCCGGGGACAAAATGGTGCACTTTCACAAGCTACATTTGTTCTAATCTGTTGAAACTGCAGGAGCCAGTTGTTTACTTATATTAACTCAATAAGAGACAACTTGCAGTGGTATTTTCTTCCCCAGAGATGTACGGGAAGTAAGCAATAAACAGAACGCTGTAAACTTAATATTTGCTCAACAGCAAAGACTTCTTGGGGCCACATGAACACACATACACACACCAATGCAATTTACCATCGTCTGTTTAGCAGCTCTAACTTTTCTAGTGTCACACAGACTTATGCAGTGAGTAGCTGAAAATCTGCTCAGTGTTCTTCCCCCTGTGAGAGTTCAGATTCCTACGTGGGACATAGTTCCAGTAGAGTGCATGTTCTCACGACACAGGGGCCCCTAACTGGACCAGAGGAGGATCTATAGCATCGCATGGAGCAGCAGAACCACTGTGTGGAGAAGAATCTAAAGAGTTACTTGGAGGTGTTCATGTTATTGTTCTGTTTTTCAGTCCTGCTGCAGCGCTGATGAACACCTGCGGGGAAGAGATGGCAAACAAGCCTACATCCTCGCTGTTGGCCGGACCCAGAACAGGACCGACACTCTCTACATCGTCGTAGACAAACAGCTCGTCCCCTGCCGCTCCACCGGCTCGTTGGCTGCTTTAATGAACTGTTTGAATCCCACTACGTGTTCAGCCTGAGTCATGACGAGTCCCTGGTACAGCTCTACACTTTAGTGCAGACGGCGGTCTACAACATCGATGTTACGACAACAGATGAGTCTCCAAGAGTTTGTGAGTTCAAACTGCTGAACCAGGGTGAAAAATGTTGAGCTGTTTCATTTGTCAAGCTGTTCATGTGGCTCGTCAGTCCTTGATAACCCGTTGAAGAATGGATCACAGCTTCTATCCTAGCACCAGGTTTAAGTTGTTTTGTGCACCAATTTGTTTTCAACCTATTCGGCTCTCAAAAAACATCTAAGCAGTGTTCATGAGAAGGATCTTTCTCAAAGTGGTGATGCAGCAAACTCAGAGTCATTTCAAGCTCATTTCCACCGTCTCCAAGATTCTACAGACGCTGGTGAAACAAGCGCCACGCTGAGTCCAGAGGCCAGGTGTTTTGAGGACAAGGGATCAGCTCCTAAAGAAAATATTTGCGCTTCAATCCTTGCTGAACTCCGAGGAAGTGGGACAGCAGATAGTTTAGTTTCAGCAGGTGTTAGTGATTTGGAAGAGCTTGCTGCTGGACTGCACTCCCAAGTTAAACATGAAATACTGTCTGCTGTGCCTGAAGATGATCCTCTAAGATCTACTTTAGTAGACACAATAGATCATTTTGAAAATCCATTTGTTGGCTTTAACACTGAAACTAAAAGAAGGAAATATCCCAATGAAAAATGGAGGCTTGTGGAGCCTGTAGAAATAATGTGAGGAGTTTGATTTGATACGAGGAGAAACAAACAAACAGGCGCTGATGATCGAGTCCCAGTCAAAGACACTTGTTTACGTTCCCATTTTGGAAACAATCAAATTTATGTGCCGCAGTTCTGAAATGTGTGAACTGCTTGTGTATCAAAAACAGAGCGACGTGAAGACTTTTGTGATGGGAGTTATTTTAAGAAACACCCATTGTTCTCTAAACAACAGACTTCTTTACAAATTCAGATGCACTATGACGACTTTGAAACTGCTGGGTTCAAAACGTGGCGTTCACCAAACAGGTGCTCTCTGTTTTGTCCTCAGAAATCTGCCACCAAAATTGACCTCTGCTGTGATGAACGTTCATTTGGTTGCACTGTTTCACACTGAAGATGTGAACAAATGTGGCTTTGGTCCCATTCTGCAGCCTCTAATTAATGACATCAAACACTGGAGAGTCGGGGCCTTGATTGGCCCTTCTCCTCTGAAACAGTCCCTGGTACTATACGCCAGATAACTGGGGACAACTCGGCCATGCACGCCATTCTTGGTTTCACAGAGTCTTTCAGTGGACGTTATTTCTGTCGTCTGTGTTTGACTGAAAAAGATGATGCCCAGAATGTTTCCAGTGAGGATGAGCCCGAGATAATCTCGCGTGGTAAAGACATTTTCTCTGCTACCTGGGTTAAAATCAGTGGGACAGAGTCCAGGGCGGGACTTATCGTCTGCACTGAGAGTGACCATGAAAATAAATCAGATTCTTTGAGCCAACAGTGTCATGTACTTCCTAGTGAGCGAGCTTGTGGTCGACCATTTCAGTGAGCGTTTCCATGCCTACCAAGTGATTGAAAGTGATGAGAAAGGTCTTATCAAAGCAGACGGTCTTATAATGTGTGAGCCTTTTCATCTACAAAGTGCTGATGGTGGAGATCACAGCCTCTATATTGGACCTTTATTTTCTATGTAAATGTGCAGAATTGTGCCAACTGGGACTGTGCTGGGAAGTTTTTTTCCTGAATAAAAATGTTTTAATGATTATTAATCCTTGTTGACAGTTGACTGTAAATGTGCTAACCTAAAGTTCAGAGATTTACTGCGTGCTGGTGTTTCTGCTGTTCTGGAGCCTTTTTTACACATTTTGTAAGTCAAAGGGAATAATAACACAGTTTAGTGTCACAAATACACTTTCATGTGTCACAAAACAACACTGTGAGTGTCAGAAATGTAACACTATAAAAGAGTTCAAATATTAACACTGTCCAAAGTGTAACTTTAACACCGAGCTGGTGAGAATTATAGAAACACTGGGACAGTGTTCATTTGAACTCTATGCAGGCTGAATTTCCACTTGCGGTTTTGCTGTGCAGAGCCTGTTCTGGTCCTTCTTCTGAAAACAACAAGAGATGCATCAGGTGCTGCGAGGAGACGAGTTATGGATCATTTTGAGAAGCATGAATATTCTCTGAGGAGGAAAACTGTAAATACAACCTCCAACGTACAGAAAGCGTTTCTCCACTCAGCATCATGAAAACGGATCTAAAGCTGTGAGACTGATGGATTCAGCAGGCAGAAACACTTTGGTTACAGCGCCCCCATGTGGCAGAGTGGGGCCATATTTTCTCCATGTGTGATGACTGAGGAGAGAGTGAGTCTGATGTGTCTAAGATTTATCACTCCGTGGTAAATGAGGAGACGTCAACAACAACAAGTCAAACAGAACAACAACAGGAGTTTGGTCCTTCAGCTTTAAACCTGTGCTTTTATTTCATCTTCCCGTCGACCGGGACGCTTTTGTCCGCTCTGCTTTGACTGGTTATAAAACAGGAAGTATAAATTAACAGCTTTTTAGCCAACTTCATTCCAGCTCATCAGCATAAGTTTTACTCTTCTTTTTGGTCAGCAGAGCTCATTTACATGAAACTCCAGCTGGTGTTTGAGCAGAATCAGCAGAGTGAGGAGTTCTTCTGGATCATCACAGACTGGTATATGTCAGATATTAACAGGAGTTCCCAAGTCACAGCTGACTGAAGCTCTTTTACTCACTGAACACAGAACAGTTTGAACTCTGTCTCCATGAGCTGTCGGCCTGTTGGGTTAAATAATAATAATAATGTCTTTTGGCTGAGAACGTCCTGCTGTTCTGGTTTTCTGTTGGCTTCTGGCACACAGCCACACACTGTTAGAGAACCTGTTGGTTTTATTGTCTTTATTAATCTGAGGGCTCCTGCCTGAACACCAGGGAGCGGCTCTGTCCTGCTTCATTACTACACTTAGAATAGATCAGACACAGTCAGCTGGGACTTCTGTTTTAATGGGCCCCGGGCCCTCTCAGGTAAGAACAGGTGGCCCTTGAAGCAGGATGGGTTGAGAACCTCGGCCCTAAAGCGCAGCTGCTCTTCCTGGGTCCACATTTAAAGACACACATCCTGCAATATTCTGTTCCACGGTGTTCATTTGCTTTTCAAATGTATTTAGACAATAACAGCTTTCATCACTGCTTTCTTTAGTGCTGCTGTTCAACGTGCAACGTGCATCACCATGGTAACCTGATCACTACTGGAAGATTTCACTACACAGGTTTATTATTTAAACAACATCCCAAACAGGCGTCACAAGAAACATTTCAGTTTTTCCCTCATTTGAACTGAGTTTCAGTGATGAGCTCATGCTTCCTCCTGCTACAACAGCTGGATGTGCTGCTCCAGTTGTCTCCTGCTGCCATGTGGACACCGGCCAGACCGCTGACACCGCCTGGCACCACTAGAGCTTCTCAGAGCTTTCAAAGTCAGCGTCACTACTGAAACTTCAAACGCCTCCAAACTCACGGTGTTCACTGCATCTGGAAACGGTAACACTTTTAAACCTTTAGAGCCTTTAGATCAGGACAAATGGTTTTAATGTGACACAAACACACAGTGAGAAAAGTCCCCTGAGGGCCCCTCACTTTCCCTTTGGGGACAGGAGTCATTACATGTCATCAGCTGCACGTCTTTAGGATATGTTTAGTAAGAGAACATGTTGTAGTGTGAACAGGAAGTCCAACCTTTGATGGTAACATAATAGTGCTCAGCAGAGACTGCAGACTCTGGCATCATGGCCTTCTTCAGGCTGTCCTTGGATTGGACACATTACTGTCACCAGGTAAGGACAGGTAATTACTCCTGTTCATCCTGATCTGTCCTATCAGTGATCAGGGATCAGTGAGCAGCATGTTGTTAGTGTTCCTGTTGTCACATCCCGGCTCACAGAACGTGACACACTGCCAGCACTCATTATAAATTATTATTACACTAGGGCCTATATCTTTCCTGCTAATTACCTCTCTTAATAAGCTACTGTATCATACTGCAGATATCCACATTTATTACTACATTCAATGGTTTGTATAGGTCTACTTTATAATATTCTCTGCTCACTAACTTCAACTAGGCCTACCTATTATTTCTATTCCTTTTATGCCTTGCGAGTATCTGCAACAAAGAATTCACTCTCGTAGATCAATAAAGTATTCGACTGTGAAAATGGATAGGGTAGTGTTAAGACATATGCCTTTAGTGTTAGAGATGTGGGTTCTATTCCCACTGTGATACATGTGACCCTGAGCAAGACACTTATCCCCAAGGTGTGCCCTCTGACACAGCAATTGTGATTCCCTTTTGAGAAAAGCGTCGGCTAAATGAGTGATTACTTATGAAACAACACACAGATGTGTTTTATTTAAACACACTTTTATTACAATCCCCATCTGCTGTCTCTGACAATCTGAAGACATTTGTTTATTGTATGGTGATTACTCCGAAGTCCTGTCGGTCATGTATTGATAAGACGTTTAGAATTGTAAACGCAGGTCAGTCATTGTTTCAATGAAACCCCTACCAAGATATGCAGTATCAAAAGTGACCAGTAGGTGTCACCATGGAGACGGGTGTCGAAGTGCTTCTAACATTTCAATGTTTCACAAAGCCTCGCTTTGCCCATCACTAGTAGATACTAACCTTCTCCTGTTAAAGAAAGACCTGATCCACAACAAAACCACGTCTCTGCTCTGATGGACAAGAGGAACTGGCAGAAGTGTGTTTCATGTCATCTGTTAATATTGATTATTGTGAAATTATTCTAATTAATGCAGTTTCATGTGATCTGATTTGAAGTGACATCATGAGGAAGAAGAAATGCAGTTTAAATCCTTTTTATTTCTTTATTGTTTCATTATTATACTGATAAAAAGTTGGACTGACTTCAGTGTTTAAGGTGTGATAGCCGCATTAGCAGCCACACATGGAAACAACAACTCACGGTGGTAACTCTTTCTTTTGTTTTGAGCACATTACATATTATACAAAATAAATAACTTGACACACTTTAGTTTTAAAAACAGTTTTATAATTTATTTGACTTAGTTTTCTATTTGGGTGCACACATTTAGTTAACTTTGTCAATTTAGTTAATTTCAGGTTCAGGTGCATTATCTTTAAGTTGTGTTCTGTGAAATTAATACCTTTCTAAGTTACCACTTCCTGGGGAGTTGCTACTGGCGGTCTCTGGCTGGCTGACAGACAAAAGGATTTCCAACTTTCTGTAAGTTGTTGAAGTAGGGGAATGGATAATTGGACTGCGCCATGTTTTCCCATATCAGAGTGTTCCACTTTTGAGATGTGTTCTTTTCTTTGCTAGTTATACTTTGTTGTTATGATTATTTGATTGATTTACCCTTCGTTTATATATAGCATTGGCTTAACATTTTTGTAGTTATTGTGGTTTGTTAATATACACTGCTCAAAAAAATAAAGGGAACACTAAAATAACGCATCCTAGATCTGAAAGAATTAAATAATCTCATTAAATACTCCTTTCTTTACATAGTTAAATGTGCTGACAACAAAATTTCAATGGAAATCAAATTTATTAACCCATGGAGGTCAGGATTTGGAGTCACACTCAAAATCAAAGTGGAAAACACTACAGGCCGATCCAACTTGATGTAATGTCCTTAAAACAAGTCAAAATGAGGCTCAGTAGTGTGTGTGGCCTCCACGTGCCTGTATGACCTCCCTACAACGCCTGGGCTCCTGTGAGGTGGCGGATGGTCTCCTGAGGGATCTCCTCCCAGACCTGGACTAAAGCATCCGCCAACTGGACAGTCTGTGGTGCAACGTGGCGTTGGTGGATGGAGCGAGACATGATGTCCCAGATGTGCTCAGTTGGATTCAGGTCTGGGGAAGGCGGGCCGGTCCATAGCATCAATGCCTTCCTCTTGCAGGAACTGCTGACACACTCCAGCCACATGAGGTCTAGCATTGTCTTGCATTAGGAGGAACCCAGGGCCAACCGCACCAGCATATGGTCTCACAAGGGGTCTGAGGATCTCATCTCGGTACCTAATGGCAGTCAGGCTACCTCTGGCGAGCACATGGAGGGCTGTGCGGCCCCCCAAAGAAATGCCACCCCGCACCATTACTGACCCACCGCCAAACCGGTCATGCTGGAGGATGTTGCAGGCAGCAGAACGTTCTCCACGGCGTCTCCAGACTCTGTCACGTCTGTCACATGTGCTCAGTGTGAACCTGCTTTCATCTGTGAAGAGCACAGGGCGCCAGTGGCGAATTTGCCAATCTTGGTGTTCTCTGGCAAATGACAAATGTCCTGCACGGTGTTGGGCTGTAAGCACAACCCCCACCTGTGGACATCGGTCCCTCATACCACCCTCATGGAGTCTGTTTCTGACTGTTTGAGCAGACACATGCACATTTGTGGCCTGTGGAGGTCATTTTGCAGGGCTCTGGCAGTGCTCCTCCTGCCGTCCTTGCACAAAGGCGGAGGTAGCGGTCCTGCTGCTGGGTTGTTGCCCTCCTACGGCCTCCTCCACGTCTCTGATGTACTGGCCTGTCTCCTGGTAGCGCCTCCGTGCTCTGGACACTACGCTGACAGACTCAGCAAACCTTCTTGCCACAGCTCGCATTGATGTGCCATCCTGGATGAGCTGCACTACCTGAGCCACTTGTGTGGGTTGTAGACTCCGTCTCATGCTACCACTAGAGTGAAAGCACCGCCAGCATTCAAAAGTGACCAAAACATCAGGCAGGAAGCACAGGAACTGAGAAGTGGTCTGTGGTCTCCACCTGCAGAACCACTCCTTTATTGGGGGGGTCTTGCTAATTGCTTATAATTTCCACCTGTTGTCTTTTCCATTTGCACAACAGCATGTGAAATTGATTGTCAATCAGTGTTGCTTCCTAAGTGGACAGTTTGATTTCACAGGAGTGTGACTGACTTGGAGTTACATTGTGTTGTTTAAGTGTTCCCTTCATTTTTTTGTCTACCCCCTTTTTGTCAGAATGGCCTGATCAGCCACTATATAAGTCTCAGTCTTGTTAGGTGTTTAGTTCAGCTTATTTTAAGGTTATGTTACCTGAGTTAAGTTCTGTTTAGTTGACCTCTTTTATGGCGCAAGAATTTTTCTTTCTGACTCCTCATGCCTGACAGCTTGGTCCCTCACAAATGGCATAAATCTCTGTCAACTGTTTGTGTCTCTGACATTAAAATGTTTTCTTGAACAGAAAAAGCTTGTGTTTCCTGACGGCTTCAGTCATTTAGAGATTGATAAAGAAGTTTAGTTCTTGTGCAGATAATCAACAGGACTGAAGGTTCAGCTTTCTGTCTGTCAGTCTGAGACAGAAACTGGACCAACAGCTCTGACAAACATGAGGAAGCTGAAGCTCCTCCTCTTTCCTCAGAAGAGATCTGTGGTGATCTGGACTCATTCCAGAGAGCTGCTTTAACAAAGTCTGAACCTGAACTCTGAGCTGACAAACTCACAGTTTCACTTCACAACAGCTGATCACAATCACTTCATCCATGAGGATTAAAGTGAAAAACCATCATCAGTGGACGGAGAGACAGAGTCTGGCCCAGCTGCCTTCTGTCTCCTGAACAGTCTGTGAACGTCCCCTCCAGGACGGACAGAGGTGTCCAGGTGGTGGGTGAGGAGGAGGGGCCTAACAGCAGCATGCTAGCTGCTAGCAGGTGTGTTAGCAGTTAGCTCAGCAGCCACACCTGTCTGTCACAATAATGTTTGTGTGAAAGCTGCTCAGCCTGTTTCTTCACATTCCAACAGCTGCTTCAGTGGAAACAGTTTAAAGTGAAACTCCAGTTTTCTCCTCACAGAGTCAGCAGATTATCAGGAGGAGGAAAGGGACAGCTGGCTGTGAACTGATGTCCTCACTGGTTTCTGAAGACTTCCTTTAGTGAGAAGCAGATTAACTTTGTGCTTGTTGGAGTTTCTACAGGAAGATGAAGATGTTTGTGGTGTTTGTGATCCTCGTGCACGGTAAGATAACCTTCCTCCCTCTGATCTGATCATCACCTCAGTCCAACGTCACGTCTTTAATCTGGGTTTCTTTCATCTTCATCAGTCTGTTTCAGCTCCATGACGATGTTTTCTTCAAATAACATGAGCAACATATTAAAGGCAGCATGTTTTAATGTTTCTTTAAATCCTCATGAATGTAGAAGACGGTCCAGTCAGACTGTCCTCAGGTCTTCAGGATTATATCCCTGTAGGTTGCTCACAGTCTTCTAGGTTATATCACCAACAGTAACACTGATCCTCTGCTGACAGCAGCATCACATGTGGATCGTCTGTCTCATCTGTATGAAGTGTCTCCACGTGTCCATCAGTCCTGTCTTTTCCCTGAGTATTATGGACTCCCTCTGAAGACGTGATAGAGAGATGGAAGGAAGAGATGTGAGGAAAGGAGTTCAGAGAGTGAACACACTCATTTTAACACCATGTTGAGTCAGAAAACAGAGTCCATCTAAACAGTGAGAGCAACATGACAGCTGAGGTGCTTCTGTTATTTGTCAGCTGCTGTTGGTTTTAAACTGTGCTGATGTGGTTTCACAGCAGCTGATCAGCTGCAGCGTCCAATCACAGACAGGACCAGGTTGGTTTCTGGGTCACCTGAGGATCCAGGAGGAATAAGACATGAAATAAGGCTGCTGTGATTGAACCTCTCTGTCTGTGTGACCTCACAGTTTCCCAGCATGCCTCAGCTGTGGAGCTGTATGAGGGGGAGGAGTTTGTCCTGCTGCCCTGTGATTATCACACCTTTGATGGACGACCCCACAGTGGTGTGGAGCCGCTACGATCTCGATCCTCCAACCGTCCACCAGCGTCAGCAGGAAGGTGATGAACTTAAAGACCAAAACCAGCTTTACAGCGGCCGAACATCCATGATGACTGACGCTCTGGAAACTGGAGACCTCAGCCTCAAGCTGACAAAACTCCAGCTCTCTGACAGCGGCAGCTACACCTGCACCGTCAGAGTGTTGGAGATCAAGACAGAGTGACAGAGATACAGCTGCAGGTCAAAGGTCAGCAACAAACCCTAACAGCTGCTGTAGATACAGGTCAGAGGTCAGAGGTCATGTTCTTTATGTTTCTGGTTCCCACAGAACGATTTCCATCCTGGGCCAAAGTTCTCCTGGTTCTCCTGGTTCTCCTGGTTGTTGGTCTTGTTGCTGGGGGTCTTCTGGTACATTTCCGGCAGTATTTCATGTCAGGTATGTCACTACTGCTACACCTCCAGCATATGAAGGTGTGATTGGAGCAGAACAGCTGAACACCTGTGACAGTGGAACCTGTAGATGTAGAAATTAGTCCCACATGTGTTTCAGTGATACTGAAGTCACAGAGAAACAAAAGTTTTTCTCTCTCCACAAACACAACAGCTGCTCTTCTCAAGTTCTTCACTGCAGCTGCACAAATCCTGTTCTACGAATCCCAAATAAAGAAACCAGAAGTGGAAAGAGACCAAAATATTCTACTGAAGTAAAAGTACGTTTTCTTTGAAGGACAAATAAAGAAGCTCATTTAAAATGTACTCAGAGTAAAAGTTACTTAGTTACTTTTTAACCTCCTCAAATAACTTATTTACTGATTTAATTAAATTGCAGTCTTTTGTGATTTCATAAGGGAACAAAGCCGTATTACGTTTTCTATTTTAGTTTGTTTGACAGATACTTTGCCAAAACAATGTTGGAGACCTTTTATGTTGTTATGAGAAGTTTTTGCTTCATGATGAAACAGATCAGACTCTGGTGGGCCGCCCTGGACTGTATATGAAGTCATGTCCCTATTTATATTCAAACAGGTGGTCATTTTAATGGGACTTCAGGCGTTAGTATATAATTTTTTATTAACACAGGCCTAAGCATTATTAACTAGTTACCAGCAGGTTGCTAGTGCCAACCAACATTACTGATGTCTTTTTGGTTAATTTGAGCAAAGCCTCTTACAAACTATGGAAATGTATTTTACCAGCTACCTGTGGTCCAAGCAGGGTGTGAACTACAGAGGAGCTCGGCTCCTCTTAATAAGACACCACATGCTGCTGTTGCCATTAGTTTCTGTTTTCTGTATCATCATGGATCATGTGTCTGATTTTACACATGATGATACTGCAGCAGGAGTCACAGTCAGTCTGTCTTTTAAACACACGTGTGGATGGCAGA
>NW_024041627.1:0-21628 GCF_014851395.1 Micropterus salmoides | reverse complement strand
GTTACCGACATGCACTGCGCGTATGCGTTTAACCTGTTCGCTAGATTCTTTTCCCAGCCATTTAGTCATAAGATCCAGTTCTTTGGTGGCTGTGAGGTGAACTTCATCAGCTGCATTGGTAAATGAGGAGTACCATGCACGGTAATTTCCTGGCTTATCGTCAAATTGGTACAGTCCTGAATTGACAAGGTCTCGTCGTGCCAAATACTGTGTCAAGGGCTCCACCAAAGGTGGTGTGCTAGGTGGAGGAATCGGTTGCGGAGCATATATCTGGGCATGAAAATCCATGGTAGGGTCTGTTCTTCTGACTTCAGGCTTCGTCTCCAATCTAGTCGAATCAGGTAAGTTTGGTGCAGGTAAGTGTGTACTGGTCACTTTTTCAGACTGTGGCTCATTGATAGGTTCTAATTGTGAAGCGTCTTTCACTTGTGGGCTCCATGTAACAAAGCTGTCATGTGATTCTGCATGGGGTGGGGAAGCCACAGGTAAGCCTGCCAAGAGTGGGGAGGAAGAACGATTCTGAAGGTTGATTTGAGATTGGATATAATCCTTGGTGCGTTCAATTTTAACCTCTTCTGCTTTTCCCACTTTGTCTAAAAGATGCATTGCTTCAGCGTTTTCCAGCACCTCTGCTTCCACCACGGCTGCAGCAGCTTCTCTGTGTAGCATTAACACTTCCAACTCTGTGTCTATCCTTACCGTAAGATTGATCCTTTACTGAGACACTTCTTCATACATGCTGTCTGTGTGGTGAAAACTGTAAATAAAGGCAGTACAAACATATTCAATGTTCTTAACTAAACTAAACACCATTGTACATAGTTGTAAATATGAACATACATCATGCATATAGCATGGCTGTTAGCTTGCACACTAGGGTAAAACAAAAAACGTTTTTTAAATTAACTTATCAAACATAATTTTTTAACAAATCCCTGCTAATATATAAACTTTAACATGTCTATTGTCAAATGAATTAACTTACGGCATTGCCTCTATGATGTTCCAGAGTGGATGCAAGCAGATTAGTCTCAGAGCATACATGTCTGCTTTCCTTTCCGCATGTGGAGATAAACAGGAAGTAGCTAAACAGGAAGTGACGTCATGGTGTGAAACGAAAATAATACTAATTTACAGATTATTTATTTTGAACTGAGAAGTAGTTATGTACCTCATTTCCAACTAAAAATAAAAACCAACGAAATAATTCATAAAAAAATTAAGAAAGCCCTAAAGGCACCACACTCTCCCTCTCCCTCTCTTTCTCTCTCCTTCCCTCTCTTTTTCTCCCCCTCTCCCTCTCTCCCTCCCTCTCTCTCTCTCTCTCTCTCTCTCTCTCTCTCCCTCTCTCTCCTTCACCCCAACCGGTCAAGGCAGATGGCCGCCCACCCTGAGCCATGGTTCTGCTCGAGGTTTCTGCCTCTTAAAAGGAAGTTTTTCCTTGCCTCTGTCACCTAGTGCTGCTCTTGGTGGGAATTGTTGGGCTTCTGTAAATAGCATCATAGAGTACGGTCTAGACTTTTATGAAAAGCGCTGTGAGATAACTGTTGTTGTGATTTGGCGCTATAAAATTTAATTGAATTGAATGGAATTAAAATCTTCTTCTGCAAAGACTGGACAGATTTAATAAGCTGTTCCACTCACATTTCACATTAATGATGTATTGAGATGTCCTCCTCCCCAGCTGGTTCTCAGCTGCACAGTAATACTCTCCAGAGTCAGAGGACTGGATGGAGCTGAAGACAAGCTGTGGTTCTTCACTGAGCAGTCTTTGGTTCTCCTTGTACCAGGTGTATTTAGCTGCTGGGTTAGCATCACTGCTGCAGGTCAGAGTCACTGAACTGCCCTCCACTATCTCAGCAGAGGGACTCACTGACACAGAGGGAAGCTTTGGAGCATCTGGAGAAGAGATGAACATGAATTACTTAAATATTAGAATATGTAATCAGAGACGATTGACCAGGTGCGATTCTAGCATCAGACGTTTAGGAGGGCTCAGCTCCTAATGAGAATGTGACATGCAGCCCATCAATCTTGACTTCACTATATGTCTGTCTGTCTCTCTCTCTGTGATGACTACACCCTGCCCTCTCCTTCTCTCTCTCTCTATCCTCCTCTCTCCCTCTTAGTGCTGTCAACCAAAAGGCAACCAAGCAGAGTAGTTAAAAAAATAATAGGTAGGAAGATGGGAAAGAATCCACATCAATTTCTAACATTATTCTCATTGAATATTGCTGTGGACAGGTAACATCAGTCTGACCTTACTCTCTCACCACAACCAAAATAATGTGTATGTCCATCTAAAAGCAGACATTTCTTTAGACTTTCTGAGTCTTAAAGTGACTTTGCTGTAACTCTATGACCCAACAGACAACATTAGTGCTGACTTTACACACATTTAAGACCCCAGACAAGTTTGCAAAAACCTAACAGTGCTTATTCTGTAAATCAGGAGGTCCCAGAACACAGAGAGGCTGCTTATGCCTGTCAGGAATAAATCTTCAGTAACTCCATTTTAACATTTAACAAGACTAACAATATCCATTCTGTCTCAGTCAAAAACTGTAAAATAAACTCCAGCTGAAAGCTACTGATCATGACATCATCAATAGAAGTAACAGAGCATCTCAGTAACAGAAACATTAAAACAACTAAAACATTAAATGTGGCAACAACAGATATTATACTTAAATATTCCTGAATCACAAAAAAATCATGTAATAGGAAATAATTTGTTATGTCACAACATGAATGTTGCTCGTCTACTGCTAGTATTTTTTTCCTTTCTCTAAATAATGATGCTGCGTCCACATTAAGATCTAGAAGACTACAATACGTCTGAAATTGTAATTTGTATTGTAATTTCAGTGTATGTGTGCTGTTTTCCCGACACAGTGGAGTAAACTCACACACTGAAGGAGAGCGGAAATCCTCATGTCCTTTTACAGCACAGGAGATGATGTCTCCAGGATAAAACTGATCTTTATAAGAAGATGTCTCCACCCTTTCCATTTTCTGTCCATTCTTGAACCAGACGTAGGAAGGACGATCAGGAAGACGACAGCTGCTGTGACAAAGCAGCTCTGCCTCTGTATAAATCTGGTGGACTGTTGATCTGATCACCTGCACCTGGAGATCTAAATCTGTGAAGAATGAACAGAAATATTTGTCTTTATGTGGTGCTGAATCACAACATACACAGAGATGTAAACAATAGAACATTATAACAATCATGTAATCAATTAATCACACAAACATTATTTCCCATTAGGATCACTATTCGGCACATTCACTTGTCATCAGATAGTTTAAATGTGCTGTTACAGTTTGTGTTCATCAGTACCTGTGACAGTCAGAGTTGTACCAGGTAAACTACTCCTCCATTCAAAGGTATATGCTGTGAATTTGAAGTGATACTCAGCTGAGTCGCTCTCTCTCAGGTCAGTGATTCTCAGAGTGGAGCGTCCTCTCTCTGTTTCAAGGACCTGAACACGACCTGCATACTGGGAGTCTTCACTAAGGTCCTCAGGCTGTGAGGGATTCTGCCACTGAAGACTACGTTCAGGTCTGAACCAGAATTTAGATGTGATAGTTTCATAACTGTTGTAAGTACAAGAAATGTCCACTGATGAGCCTTTGAAGGCACAGATGCTTCTGTCAGTGTAAGTCACTCTGTTGCATGAATGACCGTGGCCACCTGAAAAATATAATATTTTTTATTATTATTACAAAAACTATAGCCTTTACTGCAGCAATTCACAGCTAGTTGTATTGCTGTGGATGGGGTTGCTCATCATAAAAGATACATGAAGTCATGGTCAGTTTTGGGCAGTAACGCGTTACTGTAATATTGTTGCTTTTCCCAGTAACTAGTAGTGTAACGGATTACGATTTCCAAAACACTTATAATATTACAGTTACTAATCCAAATAACGCTGCGTTACTGTGTTCCTGAACGCATCGACGTGTTCAAGTCAGCTGTTCAGCCAAGAAGCTGAAGATAGAATGAAGAAAAGGGAGAGAGGCGTTGTTTCTACAGCAGTAAGTACTCCCATTATTGAATCACAGAATAAGATGCAAAGAACATTGTCGTGCGTTGTAAACTTTGTGCGACCAGCAAAACAATTCCACATCTAATCTATTGAAGCATCAGCTGAACAGCACAGCAACATGAAACTTAGCCTATAGAAATAAACTCCAGCCACTACTGCCAGTGATGCATCCACTCGTGGGGAGTGGCGTTAAGCAACGTTGTGTTTTGTAAAATAACTTAATAATGCTCTAATAAAAGTGTGCGCAGAAAAACAATAGTTCAAAAGTCAAGAGTGAAAGATATATAGTAACTTAACTAGTTACCCAGTAAGAAGTAAAGTATTACTTTATAATGAGTAATAAGTAACTAGTACATTTACAATTTCAGCCCAACACTGGTCATGGTACAGAACATTAGTCACATTAGTAGAAGATTGTGGAGTGAACTCACACACTGATGGAGAAGGAAATTCCTCATGTCCTTTAAGGGCACATGAATAGCTGTCTGCAGGATAAAAGTAGTCTGAATAAGAAGATGCTTCCTTAATTTTCTGTCCATTCTTGTACCAGATGTAGGAGGTTTGATCAGGTAGACGACAGCTGCTGAGACACTTCAGCTGTGACCATGTACATGTGTACAACATGCATGATTGTGAGCTGCTCATCTGCACCTGGAAACCTGTATTTGTAAAGAGGTAAAACAAATATAATAACTGAACTGTCAATTTCCACGTATGATAATTGGCACACTGAGATTAACAGCCAATGTACATGGTTTCTAACAAAAATGTTACCTGTGACAGACAAAGTGACTCCAGGTGAACCAGTATATCTTCCACCTGGTTGGTTTGTTATGAACCTGAACTTGTACTCAACTGAGTCGCTCTCTCTCAGGTCTGTGATTCTCAGAGTGCAGATGTTGTTAGAACAACTGTACTGCAAACGACCTGCGTACTCTGAGTCTGTTCTCAGATTCACAGGTACATCTCCATTCATCTGAGTAAACCAGAATGTTTCCTCAACTGTAGTATCACGGTCATTTATTCTGGATGGGTGTGTAGGTGCAGTTTATTTCCACTGTTGATCCTTTTAAGGCACAGATCTGAGTAGAGGTGTAAGTCACTCCCCAGCCATTCTGAGCCTGTATCACTGTAACACAGAGCACATCAGAAACTACAGTCAGACTCAACAACATCAGGAGACAGACTTGAATGTGTGGAGGTGGTTGTAGAAAGGTAACCTCGACCAGCTGCAAAAGATTCTAATTCAATGCAGTCACAAAGAGTTCTTTATGATTCACCTTTAAAAGCTTGAGATCATTTAGACTTAAAACTGGCTCAACAGACCTTTTTCACAGCAGACATTTTGGCTTGTCTGTCACAATCCTGGTCTCGGTCTGTCTGTTATTTTGATGCAGAAACAGTTATGTTTTATGAGTGAGTCCTGGTTGTGTTTGTCTCGTGCAGAAGGACAAACATTAACACGTCAGCACACGAGGGAAGCATTACACATATCTGCTGCTGGTTACACACATTTCCACTGATGGACAGTTGTTGGTAGTAACTTGCAAAGCAACACAGCAATGTGCAAACATGCAGGATTTAAAATAATCAAAGGATTCTGCCATGGATCCAACATCTTGTTCATGACTCTCAAGAAATGTCCACTGGTGAACCTTTGGAGGCACAGATGCCTCTGTTAGTGTGCAGTGTTGGACTTTATACACCTGACAGAAAAACGACACTAGAACAACTACATCTTTGACTGCAGTACCACAGAGCAGGCAGTGCTTCTGTAAGAAAGAAAGGGGAAGTGAGGTCACTCATACTCAAATATAATGTGTTTAAATATGTAACCGAGGGAAATAGTGAGGGGTTCAGATCCGCAAATATTTCATTACATGTTTCCATGGATTTCCTACAATTAATAAAATTCAGAGACATGGGTTTTGAATGGAAGGAAGATTTATTTAAACAATTAAAAATCAGGCTTTGGGCAATTTTATTCGCTTCACAAGCGCAAACAATGATAAGATGTAGATGCCAATACTGCCAGAAATGCTAAGGGATAAAAGCACATGGTTAAAAACACCTCAGCATCTACAGGAGCCAGACCTGCAGGGGGGTTACCTGTGGGCCACCCAGGTGCCTTGACACCAACACTCACACTGGTGCGCAGCCACCTAACAGGTGCGCAGCCACCTAAACAGCAAGATACACACAAATTCCACACAATAAAACTAAGCTGTCATACACACCACCACATGCAGTGAAGGGGAAAGGAGTTCCTACAATCCACCACCCTGTCGTCTAGCAGAACACTTAAAAGGGGAAGAAATGGCTAACAAGATGAGGGAAATCGCACAGCCAAAAACAGCCACACCCTTAGCAGACCTTAGCAGTTGGCAAACACATTCACAGGGGCACATCCACCTGTAACAAATCCAATAAGAATCGACATAAAAATTCCAGCACGAATAGCAGCAGTTGATCAGGCAGGCAAAACAGCAGTGACTATACAACCCTAAAATTACAAGAATTTAATTTGTTCAGTTATTTCACACATACTACAAAAACATACCTGCTAAATACCTGACAGATGATATTTACCTCAAACAATGCAGTAAATAGTCAACCCAGGTCTGACTCCACCTTGTTTACAGATCAGACGTTTAGGCCCACTGCAATGTAAATCATGTTATCAAAAGGCACACAAGCTAGTAAACCTGCATAGCTCTACTAGGCAACATCTTTTTACCTCAGGGTTATCAACAACCACTGCCTTCTCTGTGGTGAACTTTTGCACGACAGGCTATTAAGCTGATGCGGTCTGGACGACAGGTGGCTTAAAATACCTGTGATTAAAACAAATTAAAACATGTTCACAAGTTAACAACATTGTAAGCCTTGTCTCATAACTTCTACAAGACATACCTGCTCTCTACACGGAGTGAACTCTGGTCAGAGTCTCCCTCACAGCCAAATCGAGCTCCCTAACCAGCGTAGGATTTAAATACAGCAGACAACTTTCCGACAAACTACCCTCTTCCCCCAGCATAAATAGGATCTGACGTTACCGCTGCACTCAATGCTATAATATGTGTATCAAATTAACAACAGTTGTATTAAAGATTCAGCATTCATGTTGAGGAAAATTGTGTTTTTTGCAATAACAAAACTGAAAGCATTATTCTTTGCATAAAGCTTGGAATAAAGACTTAACTATTTTTCTTTAATTGCTTGTTACTGAACCCCCTGTGTATCTAGTTGTCATGTTCTATTGTTCTGTTTAATGTAGGCTATTTTGTTTTGACTGAAGATTTTCGTTTGAAATGAATACGATTCAATAAAAACAGTTGTCAGACAAGATCACTTTTTAATTAAACACAGTATAACATTTGGGCTACGTTGTTAACCTGTGAATGGTGATATGAAATGTTAGTGTAGTTTAGGAATCCTACATGTTAACCGGCAAAGTCACGGAAGTCACAGTCCCCCATCGTGCAGCAAAAGGATTGTCACAAGCATTGTCACAGACCGCTCGAATAACAGCTTGCCTCCGGCGCATGTAGGCAGTTATAGCATTGTAAAATGCAGAATCTACTTGCACAACAGCTGCTAGCAAAGACATCAAGATCAGTAACGCTTGTAATTCGTTATCCATGTTACAGTCACTAACGTTACTGGTAGTCCAGGCTGTTGTTCTATGTTTTCTTCTGGGGAGGGGTCATGTGATGGGTGGCTGACGAATCAGGGAAGGATACGCCATTAAAGTCCTCCGTTTTTGCCTGTCTTAACTAAAACGCGAGATTCAAAACGCAAAACAGGGTCAGCAGCATTTCCAAACTTTTCCGTTTTAGGTCTTCGTTTTCATCGTTGTAGTCTGGACGGGAGGTGCAAATGTGGCAAAAGGTCTCCGTTTCTAAACTAAAACATTGTAGTGTGGACGGGGCCTAAAGCTTGATTTATGCTCCTGCGTAGGGTCTACGTGCGTAGCTACGGCGTAGGCTATGCACGAAGCCAGGCATTTATACTGTGCGTTGGTGTCCCCGTCATTCTGCAATTGACCCTTCGCTAAGCCCCGCCCCCCTTAGTTACTGTTGCCAACAAACTGTCGGCGCTGCCACTTTTTATTACAGCACTCCCTGGAGAAATATTGTCATATTAGTTGGAAGAAGCGATCTCAGAAAGAAGCAGACAGTTTTGCAGTTGCATTGTACATTTGAAGGTTGTATTCAGGCTATCAAACTGACTCAAACGGACGTGAAAAAAATTAAAGCTAAAAGCTAAAGCCTACCAATCACAGAGTAAAAGTGAACCACCGCATCCCCCGATGACTGAGACAAAAGACAACGATATGAACGATCAACACTGTTCCTGTAAAGCTGGGTAGGCCTTTATTCATTATTAAAATCATTAAAAAGCAGAACAGTAGGGCTTTATTATGTTCCACTGAGTAGGAAGTTAGCTAGCGTTAGCTAACTAACATTACATTAGGAACGATCCACAGCAGACATTTTTCTGGATGTATTTTAGGTTTTGGAAAGACAATAAATTGTATTTCTCCTACCAACCTCTGTGGGTAGCAACTGTAACTATTGCAAGTGCCCCAGCAACAGTGTTTGACCAGATCTTAGAAAAATATTGCCACAAAAAGCTAGAAAATGACTCTTTTTACATTAGAGTCAATGGAGCGCATCCATGAAAGTGTTGGCCTTCAGTTAGGGCGAGTCCTATACTGCGCTGTGATTGGCCAGCTGTGCATTTGGGGCATGGCTTAGCGATGGGTCAATTACACCCCCAAATGCTAGTCGGTAGTAGTGCTACAGCGTCCACTGTGTTGACTTTTGCCAGCTGAGCCGGCTAACTTCCGGGTTTAGCGCTCCGCTAACGTGAATGGGGATAAAATTGTATACGTGCGGCTGGTGTAGCCTTTTGAAATGTTATCGACAAAATGCATCACATTCTGATAGTGAAACGAGTCATTTCACTTGGGTTGCGACAGTCAAATATATTGATCCACCGTGTTACAGCCGCTGTTTTTGGTCGCTAGTAAAGGTTACTACAAAGCATGGGACACTTCCGATTGGCTCGGAGGCATTGCACGGCTAGCCAGCCGACCAATCACAGTGCTTATGGTTATATGGGTATAGTTATACCCATATAACCGTATATATATATAGGAGGTTATGGCATATGTGACGGCGTAGGGAAGGGGGCTAAGCTGAGGCTATGCCATCGATTCAGCACCCTGAACCCTCACAGACTTTACTGACATCACTTGGAAAGTGATTGAGTGCAAGAGGCTGCAAGGGCTCAAAATGCTGTAAACAGGAACGGGACAGCACTTTGTTACCTTGACGATGCTGAAACACGTTACACCCTTTTTATTTTATGTTTTTACCTGATTTTTAAGTCCTGCAGGCTCTTGCCCTACAGAGTGAAGGAGAGGTAAATGTCAATCTACATTTTTCAATAATCAATACACTATTGTTGGTCAAAACAGCATCATTAAGCAAAAACTAAAATAAATAGCTGAATAAACTAAGTATGTAATAAGGTGGTTGCATTTCTCCGATTTCATGTGTTCTATGTACAATCTTAAGTTAAGAAAAATTCTAACAATGTTAACATCAGTGTTGGTGTCGATGCTTGTTTGTTGTTTGTTTACCGTTTTTCTTCTTCTTCTCTTATAAGGCAGATTTCTCTCTCTTCCGGGCTTCCGCTGGAGCGAGTTCAATCTCAAAAAGTTTTGCACCAGTTTGCAACATTTTCGGATTGAACAACATGTTTCCTTGCAACGTTGCGCAACATAGCACAACAGGCTTCGAAATATGTTTTCTTTTGTTTGTGTAACACCTGTGACACGCCCATCAATCAGCTGCGAAAATTTGTGAACACAATGGCGTTCAAAAGGCAGGGAAATGCATTGCGCTTGTATAAACAGGCTGTGTTCAGGGAACCACCGTTTCTGTAGAAAAAACGTTTGCTACATTTTGTCTGCACTGAACTCAGCTCTGGTAACCCCGTGTTTCACGGCATACCGCTATGAACTGTGGGCAGTTCCCTCAGGGAAAGTCTGCAGAAATGCGGACTTATGAAAATGGTCTAAAAAGGGCTCAAAATGTCCGCGAGAGAGCCCTCGTACACTTGACGATTTGACAGTGGGACAGCCCTAAGCCCTCGCGGACTTCCCGAGAATGCGCCTCAAAGTCTGTGAGTCTGTGAGGGTGGACATTGGGATTGGGCCAGTCAATGTGACAGACCCTCCACATGAACGTGCAAACAGAGTGGAAGTAGGTAGGGAGAGGAGTAGCACGCAGTTTGCATCTCAAAACAGCGCGAGGGCTGGCTTGACGTCGTTTTCGAAGGAGGCTGGCTTAAGGCTGGCTCACAAGATGCTCCACGTTCCTCATTTTAATGCAAGGAAGCAGCAGGCTGCTCTTCTGATATTTCCCCTAACATGTAGCATAAAAATACAACTTTATTCTCGTAATATTACGTCTTTATCCTCATAATCTCATAATTTTTTTACTCCTCAACGTGGCCCTAATAATCCATCGTGTGACAGAGCTGGGCTTCTGTTTGGTTTCAGTGTTTAAATATAGACTGTACATGTGTGTGAAATACTTAATTCTTCTCCCGTTAAACATGTATCTTTTGAACAGACTTTATTGGTTTTCCCGGCCAGGAAATGTGTGTTATGAAGGGCAACCAGTATTTCTTAAAAGCACTTTATTATATTAGAATTTTAAAAAACATTTAGCATATTGAGTTAAATACTAAGCGTATGTAACATACCTCCACAGGTAAAAATAAAGCTTACATTCTACAATCTTCAGTTATGCTGTTGACGTCCACCTGCTGCTGCTAATAAAATTTAAAAATTAAAATGTTTGGAGTTCAAAAAAATAAATCTATCCACTTTGTTCACAGCCCCGCTTCTCCACTACTTCAATGTTGTACTGCTCCTTGTTTCCATCCAGGTGAGTCCCTCTGCTGTGACTGTTTTCCACTCAAGTCACATACAGTTTTATTTCAAGGCTGAGATGTTGGTATAAACAGGATCAGACTCCAACTGATGGGGAGAGAAAACAATATGAGAGTCAAAGGCCTCATAAATGGAAATTTAACAATAGATTTTATATTAAAAGCACAGGTTGAAATTATATATACTTAGAATAATTCTGTAAATAGTAAAACAATGCAAATGCAAACCGGGCAATTAAAGTGTGTTTTAAGTTTAGAAACATTTTGAGTCCCCCCCTCTTGGTTTGGTCCACTGCCTGCTTTCCCTCACAGGAGTCTGGTTGGAGAAAACCAGTTCAAATCCTTCAGTTGTGGAGCTCCAGTAATGTTAAGATGGCTGCAGGGCTGTGTTATGCACTTTAAACATTGGATGAACTGATTATTTTGTCTTTATAGCCTGCAGCTGAGTGATTAATAAATTAATCATTGCAAAAAGTTATGATAACCGATTATTTTCTATGAGCCCACTCTGTTATTATAACATTACCTAGCTTGTTCGGTAGCTTGTTTAACAGCTTATTGAACTGGAAGTCATCTTCTACAGCTAGAGATGCGCAGATTGATCAGCTGAGGACTGAAATATTACTCGGCTCCGACCGGTGACCGGGCGTATCGCATCTTCCTCTTCACAATACCCCATAGATTTTCTATAGGGTGAAGGTCAGGCCAGTTTTCTGGCCAATTAAGAACAGGGATACCATGGTCCTTAAACCAGGTACTGGTAGCTTTGGCACTGTGTGCAGGTGCCAAGTCCTGTTGGAAAATGAAATCTGCATCTCCATAAAGTTGGTCAGCAGCAGGAAGCATGAAGTGCTCTAAAACTTCCTGGTAGACGGCTGCGTTGACCTTGGACCTCAGAAAACACAGTGGACCAACACCAGCAGATGACATGGCACCCCAAACCATCACTGACTGTGGAAACTTTACACTGGATTTCAAGCAACGTGGATTGTGTGCCTCTCCTCTCTTCCTCCAGACTCTGGGACCTTGATTTCCATAGGAAATGCAAAATTTACTTTCATCAGAGAACATAACTTTGGACCGCTCAGCAGCAGTCCAGTCCTTTTTGTCTTTAGTCCAGGCGAGACGTTTCTGACGCTGTGTCTTGTTCAAGAGTGGCTTGACACAAGGAATGCGACAGCTGAAACCCATGTCTTGCATACGTCTGTGCGTGGTGGTTCTTGAAGCACTGACTCCAGCTGCAGTCCACTCTTTGTGAATCTCCCCCACATTTTTGAATGGGTTTTGTTTCACAATCCTCTCCAGGGTGCGGTTATCCCTGTTGCTTGTACACTTTTTTCTACCACATCTTTTCCTTCCCTTCGCCTCTCTATTAATGTGCTTAGACACAGAGCTCTGTGAACAGCCAGTCTCTTTAGCAATGACCTTTTGTGTCTTGCCCTCCTTGTGCAAGGTGTCAATGGTCGTCTTTTGGACAGCTGTCAAGTCAGCAGTCTTCCCCATGATTGTGTAGCCTACAGAACTAGACTGAGAGACCATTTAAAGGCCTTTGCAGGTGTTTTGAGTTAATTAGCTGATTAGAGTGTGGCACCAGGTGTCTTCAATATTGAACCTTTTCACAATATTCTAATTTTCTGAGATACTGATTTTGGGGTTTTCATTAGTTGTCAGTTATATTCTAATTATATGACCAGCACCTGTATGTATGTAAGTAAGAGACGTCCTGTCCCAGAAGAAACTTATATGTAGCCTAGAGGACGCAGGTTATTTAGGATAATATGACTGCGTGGTGAACCTATGAACTTAAGTCATATTTAAACAACTATTGCTTTGTGTTGTTGGCCAGAAAGATAATAGCAAGACTTCTCTCTGTGTACACGTATCCTATAAAAATACAATTTGGCTGTATTATTTGTGTCCCCCTCAAAAATTCTTGAGAAATTATATGTTTATTGCCTCCTCCCACTGTACGCCCATGATTAAAAGGAATGTTTAAAGGTGCTTGCACACTGCTCAGACTGCGCCCACTAACACCAACATTCCAAAGTTGGCAGTAATTAGTTTCAGTCTATAGAATGTTCAGAAAACCACATCAGTTCACACGGACCAGACAGCAACTGACAAGACAAATTTTGTTTCTTACTTTATCTTATTTAGCCCAGGTTGTTTGTTTTTTTTGCCTTATTTGACATGGACGACGAGGAGGGCTTGTTAAATATGCTAAAAGTAGCCATGGTCTACCTGGCCCTTAAAGCTGTTAGGCGTGTACAGGAGAGAGAGCAATCAAGACGAGCCAGGAGGAGACTGTGGAGTAAACCTTGGATAATGCAATGCGAAGCATAAGGGGCGTATCCTAATTTATGTAAAGAACTAAGCTCTGAGGACACTGCAGCTTTTGCGAACTTTGCCCGTTTTGCGCCTCCAGCTTTCAAGCATTTACTGACCATGGTTACTCCACTCAAAACACAAATTTCAGAGACTGCATTTCTCCTGGTGAATGTGACTTTAAGATTCCTGGCAACAGGTGAGGTTCTAAAATGTATAAAGGCTAGCCTACGTCTATATACTTTATTCATACAATACACTTAGATGAAGTAAAAAGTATTACCTAACATGTTGGGGGTTTCTTTTAAAGGTGAAACCTTCCAGAGCCTTTCTTACCAATTTCGGATTGGTTGCTCAACAATTCCTACATTTGTTCCTTAAACCTGTGTGGCCAGTTCTTTGTGAAATATATCTCAAGGCAACGTTATGCATTAATAATTTATCATAAGCCTATATCATAAAGGCTACTGCTTATAGGCAGGGGGTCTTATTTATAAATGGTGCGTGCACACAAAGTCACAAAACAGTGGTGGATAATGTACTGTGATTATCACGTGTGTGTTTCTTATGTCCTTCTACCACCGTCACTACTCAGGAAGATCGCTTATTAAGGGGGGTTGAGCTCCGGTGCAGAAGCAATGTGTGTGTGCGTATTTTACCAACCAAAGAATTTACTTTTCCTTGCTTCAACCTCACCAAAAAGAACGTCAGTGTCACACTGGGATAAATTTCTTTTTTTTAGCTTTTCTGTCAGAATTTGCCATCCTCATCTTAATGCATTCAGTACGTAATAATAATGAGGGAAATTTTACTAACCATTTACAGGAAACTATGGCTGTGTAAGGGTCGGACAAGGAGCTCGCAACAAGTTTTTTTTCAGCAGGCATTGCACACATAGACAAAAAAGGGCTTCAGCACTTGCCCTTTTCATCCCCCAAGAGAAAGTGCCCTTTTTTCTGTGGTGCTTTTTTAAAATAAATGAATTTACAGTATATATTTGTTAATAAACTCTGTGTTATTCACTGTGCTCCTAAATGTCTTTGTGTTCTAGATTTTTTTCATTTTAGGCACATGTCAGTAAAATAACAAATATCAATGATGCAAAAAACAAACAAACACACAAAGCAGTTAAAATATACTTGTCTGTGTCTGTTTAATAAACAGAAAAATCTATAAATATAATAAATAAACAAAACAATTAATGTCTATGAAGATTCTCAGTCATCCAGGTCATAGTTAGCCGACGAAGGTTAAAGTCAAGGGCAACTGGACTTGGTTGAAGATACTGGAAGACGTTTCGTCCCTCTTTCCAAACTGAAGAAGTCCTTTGGATGAGGGACGAAACATCTTCCAATATCTTCAACCAAGTCCAGTTGCCCTTGACTTTAACCTTTGTTGGAAAACAATTAATCACATAATATATAATAACCTACATTGATATAGTCAGCAGGTACTATTGCAACAGGAATGCATCAATTTAATCAAAATGAGTTGTTATACTGATGGTTATGAGGGTTAGGGACATTATACTGTAGATAAGCTGACCAATCTGAGCTTGTACATATCAAAAATAATGTGGGTCTGACTTTTGAATGGCTCTAAAGTCATGCTCCAAGTACAATATGCCATCATGCCATCAGAACGTTTCACTACTGCACTCTCAGTGAGTGTGCGCAGAGTAGCATTAACTGTCTCCAGAACTTGCTTATCTCTTTCTTGAGCTTGGGTGTCTGGGGACTTCCTCTTGCGCCTAATGAGTGGGGGTGTGATACCACTTGGGGTTGGTTCGTCTTCTCCCGTGTCAGTCACATTTTCTTCACTGTGGTCTATGTTGGTATCATCTTTAGAGCTGTTGTCCTCCTCATTCTCAGGTCCATTTTCTTCCATGTTAGATAGAGTGTCCTGTTAAAAACATAAAAGTATTACTAATGTTAATTTATTTTTTCATTTAGTGCCCAAACACAACATCTGAATGGCTGGAGATTGCTGATGGATTCCAGAAGAAATGGCAGTTCCCCCACTGTCTGGGTGCTTTGGATGGGAAACATGTAGCAATTAGACCTCCACCAACTAGTGGCTCTGTTTATTACAATTACAAACAATTTAATTCCATAGTACTCATGGCCCTGGTTGACAGCAACTATAAATTTATATATGTAGACAGTGGATGCAAGTGTCAGACGGAGGTGTGTTCAGGGAATGCTATGAATATTTATAAAATAAATATTCTCATGTTTTGAGGGATGTTTGACTTTGACTGCCTTTTCTTCGTGTGGATCTCAAGAAACATCATTTTCTGCACAATCCAGGACTGACGTGGTGTGAAAAAGCCATCACTGCCTGATGGTGCCTAGTACCTGGTTATTAATAAAAAAAATAAATAAATAAATAAATAATAATAATAATAATAACAATAATAAAAGGCATCTTTTAACTTGCCATTAGTACACCACATACATCAAAAGAGCATGTTCAGTTGTCAAATTTAGCTATTTTCCCTCTGTTCTCTACTCAGTAGCTTTTTTGCAAACATTATGTTGAACTGACATTACCAATGATTAATAACAATAAACCTCATCTGAAATCGTATTCGGGTTACAGTGAACTGTTTTACTAGTTAGCTAGCTGTACTCACCAGAAGCCTCCAGTTTCTCCTCTATGTATTTCACCGCATTAATCTTGCTATCGTGGTTGGAAAATGCCTGGCTCCTTGTGTTGTAGAGTTTGGGTTTCTCTTCCCACAGCTCAATCAGGTGTTCTTCACGTTCCTGGGTCCAGAAACCAGCCATTCTTGTTTGCCAAAATCATGCGCCCTGACGTTCCGCCACGCTAATTGTCAAGGGAACACTCTCAGAATGTTGCGGTTTGTTAGAAAACGGTGCACATTGGTCTGACTTTCTACAATTCGACTCAACCCGACTAGACATGTCAAACTCTAAAGACTCCATCCAACTGACACCGACTGACGGCGCACACTGATCCAACAGTCTGTGTCGGTTGGAGTCTGGCGCCGTTTGTTGGGGCAGTGTGCAAGCACCTTTAGCCAAACAATTATAAACCTTTGGTGGAGGAAGTTCTGTCACTGTGGCCCAACAGTTTTCTCACCTCTAACGTCTCTATGGTTTCATTTGGTTCAGAGGTCGAGCTCAGAGTATTCTTCTTCCTGAATTTATTTTTAAAAACAAACAAATAAACAAACATTTTAATCAATAACTCCAAAATTATTAAGGTAAATATTCAAAGTTAAAGATCAGTGATGGAACGGGGGTTACGTACTGTAACCCGGATTATAGGCAGGAGTATAGGCGCAGCCCTCTAAGGCTATCGCTATTGGGTTTACCCCTTCCGCACACCTGCGCAGCCCTGAGGATTTAGTCTATGCCCACCCACAGCGTGGGCCTCTCCTACGTCCGCACCTTGTATATATACACACAACGGTGAGGCCCAGGCCGAGGGCCGACACATGCGTAAGTCGGGAAACTGGGTGGGGGGCCGTCTGTACAGACGCATGCGGGGTCACGACAGCGACAACATCAGCTGCGCACAAGGCAGGGCCATGTAAGCAGCGGCCGCCCCCCCACACCGTCCAGTGGGAGAGGGCGCACCGCACACTCACAAGAAGGATCACTCAGCCAAAACACTCAGTACTGAGTGAGTCTGAGAGAGACGGGAGACATCCCGTAAGTAGAAATGGACGAAAGAGCAAGGGGACAACCAGGAGGCCGCCGTGCAGATGTCGTCCACTGTCATCCCACCGTGCAACGCCACTGAGGAGGAGACACCTCTCGTGGAGTGCGCTCTGATGCCATCCGGGGGGAGACTCCCCGCCAGACACATAAGCCTGGAAAATGGCATCGCACAGCCAGTGAGACAGGCACTGCGCCGACAGGGGAGGTCCCTTGGACCGCTTCCTGTAGAGCACAAATAGATGCTGAGAACGGCGCCAGGCGGCCATGTGCGCCACATAGCAGGACAGCGCTCGGGGGTGGGACGTGGCGTCCTCCGCTGACCCATGGGGGGGAGGAAAAAAGCCCGAGAGGGTGATGAGCAGCGACCGAAAGGAGCTCGTAATGCTTTTAGGCATGAACGTCGGGTTAGGGCGCAGGATTGCAGAGCTGCCGTTGCCCTGAATCCTGAGGCACGACGGAGCCACAGAGAGGGCAGCCAGATCGCTGACCCTCTTGGCCGATGTCAGAGCCAGGAGCAAGGCGACCTTAGCCGAAAGGAATTTTGGGTCCGCCGTCTCCAAAGGCTCAAACAGGGCTTGGGTTAATGCGCGTAAAACCAGCACCAAATCCCACTGTGTGGCAACAGGCCGCATCACCGGCCTTCGCCTTTGCACCCCTCTAAGGAAGCGCTTCACCAGGGGGTGGGAGAGCACAGTCCTGTCCCCGAAGCCCTTGTGACAGGACGAAATGGCGGCAGTGTAGGTTTTAACCATACTGAACGCCAGCCCCCTGTCCATGAGTGGCTGGAGGAACGAAAGCACCGCTGGCAGCAGACAGGCGACTGGATCCGTCCCCTGGTCCAGACCCAGCACTGGAAAGCCGACCACTTAGAGGAGTAAGAGGACTGAGTGGAGGTGCCTCTCAACTCTTGGATGGTGCGAACCACCTCACGGGAGAGATCTAAGCCCTCCAGGCGTCGCCTCTCGGCGGCCAGACCCAGAAAGGCTGGTCGAGGAGCGGGTAACTCCTGATCGTACCCCCTGCCTGAGAGAGAGCATCCCCCCTCCAGTGGAGTTTCCACGGCTGCCCTGCCAGCAGCCGCTGGAGACTGGGAAGGATGCGCTGGTGCGGTCTGGGGTCACCAGAATCACCGCCAAGGATGAAAACTGCAGGCGATCCAGGAGGCGCGGGATCAGCCGCACCAGCAGGAAGGCATACAGGAGCCAGGGAGGCCAAATGGGGTGAGCGAAGGCATCCACTCCCAGCGGGGGGCTGTCCCGCAGGCTCAGTGAAAACCAAAGGGCGCACTGAGCGTTCTCCTTGTTGGCAAACAGATCTACCTCTGCCCTGCCAAACTGGAGCCAGATCTGGGCCACCAGATCGGGATGGAGATGCCATTCGTCTGGGCGAGGGCCTCCCCTCAACATTATGTCCGCCCCTCTGTTCAGCAAGCCAGGGATGTATTCTGCTCTGATGGAGAGCAGGTGAGTGCGCGCCCACAGGAGCAGCCACCTGGCCAGGCCCAGTAGCTGCGCCGAGCGCACCCCGCCCTGGGACGTGCTGACCCCTTAGCAGAGGGGAGAAGGGTAGGATCACCCTCCACACCGTGAGAAGCTCCAGCGCGTTTAGGTGGAGAGGCCTGCGGCCCTGCCACAGACCGCCCACCACCTGAGAGAGGCAGATTCCACCCCAGCCCATCAGGGAGGTGTCTGTGAAGACCGAGAGGTGGGACGTGACCCCGCCCAGGGGGACCCCGACCGAGAGAGAGAGAGGGGGTCCCGCCAGTAGGCCAGATCCGGGGCCACAGACAGGGGTACGCAGATGCGGCGCCCTCTCTGTCTCACCGGGTCGACACGCAGGCGGATGAACCACCGCTGCAGCCTCCTCATGTGGAGAAGGCCCAGGGGAACCACCACGTGAGCCGCCGACATGAGGCCCAGGAGCCTCATGACTGACAGAGCTGCCACCGCCGCTCGTGGGACAACATGGTGGAGCAGCTCCATTAGCGCATCAACCCTCTCCTGAGAGAGCCGCGCTCTCCGGAGAGAGGAGCCCAGTACCACGCCAAGATAGGTGAGTCTCTGGGAGCACTCTTCATCCAGTTCACCGTGTGGCCCAGGTAAGACAGGTGTGCGACTAGCTGGGCAGTCTGCACCACCGCTTTTCCCGGGACGGCGCCAGCAACAGCAGGTCGTCCAGGTAAAACAGGACCCTGATGCCAGACCGCCGCAGTGGCTCCAGGGCCGTCTCAACACACATGGAAAAAGTGCGCGGCAAAGGCAGAGGCAGACACAGTCGCCAGGGCACGAGGTGGGGCAGCTGCACGCGTGAGCCCGAAACCATGGCGCTCCCCCGACGAGGGGGGGAGGGCAGGGACAGGCAACAGAGGAAAAGGTCTGCCTGCGACATCGGAGCCATGCTGCATGAAGACCGCACAGCCAGCTGGGCTCAGGCCAGCCACCTGACCATGTCAGGGAGGGGGGCAAGGGGAGAGAGGATGTGCAGCGTGCATAATGCATAATGTGTGGAGCAGCGATAGGATAACACACACAGGGTTGTGTGTAGTGTTATCCTGTCCCCTTGAAGCGTAATGACCGCTTCAAGGGCTCATTTGACACAGCCTGGCTTCTGTGAACCAAGGGGGAGCCCCTGGACGCACAGAAGGAGCGTGCCATTGATGCCGTAATTATGCATGAGCTCGCATATGGCACTGCCGGGGAATGGGAAGAGTGGAGCCCGTGAATGGGAAGAGTGGAGCCATCCAAATCCTGCTCTTCCATCAACAGCAGATCGATGGCTTCATCCAGAGAGCGAGTGGACCACCACACCTCCTCGTCCTGAACGGCAAAGCCGCCACTCTTCGGGGGGCAGAAGGGCGAAGAACGGGCAGTGCGAACCGAGAGTGAGCGCTCGGCCGGCGTGCTCCGGTCCGAGGCACGCCTCGCAGTGGGGATGGAGATCACCCAGCACGATGTCGCCCGTGTGGCAGACGCCGCGGCGACTCGCCCCGTTCTGGCTGGCTTGCTGGAAGACATCGTTCTTTTTGTTTCCGGCTGGAAAGTCTTTTCTTTAGACAATCTTCTGCTCTTCAGACAAATCTTCTGCTCTTTAGACAGCTCAGTGCTGAAGAAAAATGGGAGCCGATGGCTGGGCCTCACCGTTGTATATACAAGGTGCGGACATAGGAGAGGCCCACACTGTGGGTGTGCGTAGACTGAAATTCTCAGTGCTGCACAGGCACGCGGAAGGGGTAAACCCAATAGCGATAGCCTTAGAGGGCGAAGCCTATACGAAATAGAACTGATTCATTCTTATAGTTTCACCTCATCCACAGACAAAACAGAAGCAGATGAATCAGCATCACAACCACCAGAGTCAACGTGATGATAATTATTAGCCTTGTTGAGTTCTCTAGAAATGGAGATAGACAGTTATTAGATAAACTGTGCTGGACCTCACTAGTAGAGTTGTATCATGAATCAGTTTGCCAGGAGATGCTCTTCTGTTAATCAGCCAGGTAGTGTCATGCAGAAACGTACCTGCCACAACAATCAGATGTAAGGTGGAGTTATGACGTCCTCTTCTGTTCTGGGCTTCACGTAATAAATCCCACTGTGTTCAGCTCTGAAGTCAGTGATGGTGAAGTTCTGTCCTGATGCTTTTGGTGAGTCTTCATTCTCCTTGTACCAGGTATAATTAGCTGCAGGGTTAGCATCACTGCTGCAGGTCAGAGTCACCCTGCCCTCCACTATGTCAGCAGAGGGACTCACTGGAAGCTTTGGAGCATCTGGTAAATGTATATAGAAATAAAACAGGTTTTATTTAAACAAGGTTGTTATTGTTATTGTTAAGATGTTACTCGAGAAAAAGTGAAAATCACCCAGTAAAAAATTACTCGAGTAAAAGTAAAAAAAGAACCTGGTTTTAAAAGTACATAAGTATCAAAAGTAAAAAGTATTACATGTTCAAATCTATTGATCTTATAAAAGAAATCTATCTTTTTAAATTCACTGAAGACAGGTTTGAATACAGCAGTGTAAATTGAAAAATGAGTTGCAAGAGATGTGGGTATTTCGTCATACTACTGTGATTAGACTGCATTATTGCTCTATTGATGTGGTGAAATGTTTCAGACTTGTGAGCCATGTAAACAATTATCCATTGCTGAACAGTCCCACCTGACACCACAGTGCTCTCATTAGAATCCTCATTAAAACAGTCTCTGGAAGAAGCCTGAATGGAAAATTCTTCTAGAAAAGACCAGTGCTGGTTTGAACAGATCTGGTGGTCATTTAGAGGGCAGCAACTGTTGCATTAGGGTCTGAGCAGCTTGTATCTGATGCTTGCTTGTACATTTCTGGCTGTGCTCGTACTGGCTGAGGATGCCTGTACTTCACCTGGGTCTGTGGGACCTGCTAAAGACGTCTGGACTGGGTCTGTGCAGTCTGTCTGGGAAATTAACATAATCTTTCCAGAGCTGCAGTTTATTAAACGTAATAGTATTTCACGCTAACATTTGTCCGACGCAGCCTGGCAAGCAACCAAAACACAGACAGCCCAGGAGATGCACTAATCAGCTGGGTTAGCAGGACAGGACAGCTGCACATTATCATT
>NW_024041626.1:0-26110 GCF_014851395.1 Micropterus salmoides | reverse complement strand
CTATGAATGAACACATGATGGAATAATGTACTTTAAAAAAAAGTGTGAAATAACTGAAAACATGTCTTGTATTTTAGATTCCTCAAAGTAGCCAACCTTTGCTTTTTTGATATCGCTGCAAACCCTTGGTGTTCTCTCAATGAGCTTCATGAGGTAGTCACCTGCAATAGTTTCATTTCACAGGTGTGCCTTGTCAGGGTTAATCAGTGGAATTTTTTCCCTTATTAATGGGGTTGGACCATCAGTTGTGTTGTGCAGAAGTCAGGTTGATACACAGCCAACAGCCCTGTTGGACAACTGTTGGAAAACATATTATGGCAAGAACCAATCAGCTAAGTAAAGGGAAACGATTACTTTAACAAATGAACGTCAGTCAGTCTGGAAAATTGCGAAAACTTTGAATGTGTCCCCAAGTGCAGTCGCAAAACCATCAAGCGCTACAATGAAACTAGCTCCATGAGGACCGCCCCAGGAAAGGAAGACCAAGAGTCCCTCTGCTGCTGAGGATAAGTTCATCCGAGTCACCAGCCTCAGAAATTGCAGGTTAACAGCAGCTCAGATTAGAGACCCGCTGAATGCCACACAGTTCTAGCAGTAGACACATCTCTAGAACAACTGTTAAGAGGAGACTGCGCAAATCAGGCCTTCATGGTCAAGTATCTGCTAGGAACCACTGCTAAGGAGAGGCAACAAGCAAAAGAGATTTGTTTGGGCCAAGAAACACAAGGAATGGACATTAGACCAGTAGAAATCTGTGCTTTGGACTGACGAGTCCAAATTTGAGATCTTTGGTTCCAACGGCCGTGTCTTTGTGCGACACAGAAAAGGTGAACGGATGGATTCTACATGCCTGGTTCCCACCGTGAAGCATGAAGGAGGAGGTGTGATGGTGTGGGGGTGCTTTGCTGGTGACATGTTGGGGATTTATTCAAAATTGAAGGCATACTGAACCAGCATGGCTACCACAGCATCCTGCAGCGACATGCATCCCATCCAGTTTGCGTTTAGTTGCACCATCATTTATTTTTCAACAGGACAATGACCTCAAACACACCTCCAGGCTGTGTAAGGGCTATTTGACCAAGAAGGAGAGTGATGGAGTGCTGCGCCAGATGACCTGGCTTCCACAGTCACCGGACCTGAACCCAATCGAGTTGGTTTGGGGTGAGCTGGACTGCAGAGTGAAGGCAAAATGGCCAACAAGTGCTAAGCATCTCTGGGAACTCCTTCATGACTGTTGGAAAACCATTTCAGGTGACTACCTCTTGAAGCTCATCAAGAGAATGGCAAGAGTGTGCAAAGCAGTAATCAGAGCAAAGGGTGGCTACTTTGAAGAAACTAGAATATAAGACGTTGTGTATATATACATATATATATACACACACACACACACACACACACACACACACCCACACAAACACACACCACACACACACCACACACACAACGTCTATATTCAAAGTTGGCAATAAACATGTTTGAACATCAGTATCCGTAAGGCTTTTGACAGTTCAAACTTCATACCAAAATCTAGACAGGTTAGAGCTAGCAGAGATCCCCATCTCATTAGGTAAATCATTTAAGTAGCAAATTGTATTACTCACAAACAAAACAAGATGGCTTCATGATACACCTACATCGTAACAGCACATGTAGAAATTAAAGTGTATAATCCTCGCTACATGACTTGTTTGGCGATGGCACATCCCTCTTGATTGCAGTCACTGTCAGAGTAGGCCAGCAGAAAAGTATTGCTGAACTATAGCAATATGCGGACCTCTTACAAGCCACAATCTCACCTTTACTAAGATAGTATAAAAAAAGACATTTCCTGGTGAGTCATAGCTGGAGAGATTGGAGTAAGAAATTTCAGTGAAAGAACACACAATGTACACTGCACGTCCACACTCAGTCACTTAAGGGGCACTTTAGTTGCATTAACAGAGAGGACCTACTGCACACATTCAGTCCACTGAAAATCCTGTGCAAAGGAAAATAAGCTGCGAGTTCCCTGTAAGAAAACACTGCCAAATACTGATGCAGAAAAATAAACAACAAATAAAAAGCAGTGACCAAAATTAGTCAACACAGATCAGAATAAGCCCTGCAGTGATTATGATGAATCTTTTCTGAAAATGCAATCTGAGGTATTTGTTTGTGTGTGTGTCTTGCAATATTCAGGGCAATAGTCAACAAAGTTTTAAAGCAGTTTCAACACCAGACTGTGCAAGCTATTGGAAATGTCTAAATGACTCGGGTAGTTACATATTTCCTGTGAGTCTACCTGACCTTTGGGTTTGCTGTGTAGTGGATGTTGCCCAATTATTTTGAAATATTTCTCCAAAAAAATAAGCAGGAAGAAAGCACGAGAGCACTCTTTGAAAACATAATGTGCCTTTAATAAGAGATAAATACTGTGACGTACGCTCATTTTCTTTGATTATGCAGTTGAACTTGAACAGGATTCAAAACATGGTTAAGATAAGTTTGCAATGTAGAAATTTGCTAAAGATCATACACAGCCTGTCCTCGCCAGAAAAAAACAAAAACAAAAACAAATCGCTGGATAGGTCATTTATGCAGCAGCTTAGTATGACACATATTTATGTTTATTGTTAGTTAAAATACCAAATATGGAATAAAAATATGGAACTACTGAGGTAGAGAAAATGTTGTTTACTTTGATGCCATCTAACACTTCAGTGTGTGACAGCTTAAACATAGTTTGGTAAGACAAGAATGCTGCACTACAGTTTGATGGTAGTTAAACTGCATTCTGCCCATAGGCTGTATAAAAGAAGTGGATGTATCATGACGTCACTGTTGGTTTGTGGACTGCCGTTTTGAAGCCTCGAGTTTGGCCGAGAGTGTGCCGCCATGTTGAGTTGTTGCAACCCGCGGCACCAGACATGACCATAGCTGGATGAGTAGGTGGAGCTAACGGCTGTATGTGGAGCTAGCTAGCTAGCCTAGTTAGCTAAGTGCATCTGTAATTCACGTTAACTGTCATTTTAACAGGGCTGATAACTTTGTCTAGCAAACAACAGTCTTAAAACTAAATGTACTCACCAGAGAAAGTGAACAGCCAACTCCTAATACGATTTTTCAGCGGCGCTGACGTCGTCATGGTGACGAGTTGTCAATCACATATAATCCCGCCCTGAAGCATACTCTGCTTTATGGCCTATTTTCCTCTAAATGGGACCATAATTTACTAAATGAACATCATGTTTTATTGAAGAAGAGCTGAAACTAGCGATTGAGACCATGAACTCATTAAAGTGTTTACTGAGGTAATAAATCAGCTGAGAAGTAGGGTCATTAAACCATTATTTCTAATGGAACCGGCTTCATTTTGCAACCAGAAGTATCGCCCACTGCTGGCCGTTCAATAGAATGCAGGTTTATGGGACTTCTGCATTGGCTTCGCGTGTCAGACCGGAAGCTTCCCACTTGATTCTGCCTTATTTCAGCTGAATCTGCATGAGGATAGTTGTATGTGGAACAGTTGCAGGACAACGAGGCTAATTCTTCTCTCTGCATATCACTATTTTCAGTCAGTCTGATAACACTATTAATATCATTCTCCAAAATAACTGAGGAGGTGTTTAATATTCTGTATAGTGGCACATCTTCCACTACTTCCACCTAGCAGTTTGTAGCACACACACACACAAAAACCCCCCAAAACAAAACAAAAAAACAAAACTCTGTCTTATGTATATATTGTACATCCAATGACAGCTTTTATCGGTCTGTGAGGCAATTTTTGCCGTTGTTAAGTTATACATGTTTTTTTCCACTATGCCATCAGTATGTTTACTGTGTTAACTGGGCAGGGATGCTCTGTCCAGTTGCAGCTAACCATTAAACCAAAGAAGCTGTCCACCCCACCATCCATCCACAAAATAGTTTCAAGTAGATTATTTCTCTATAACATTAAATGTTATCACTAACTACACAATAATCAAAGTTAAAATGAAAAACTAACTGAAAAACACTGTTAGCATTGTTGTATTATTCATCAAGAGTTTAACTTGCAGAAACTATGCTAATTTGCTTCATTATGACTGTGTGCCTTTCTTAGAAATAAATATGTGAAAATACGAGTACATATGCAAGTCAAGCCCACTTCAAAGCAGTGAGAGGAGCACAGACAAAAACACAAAATATAGATTTTAATGTGAAATAACCAAAACTCCTGTATTTATATATTTTTATTTTAATGTACGCATGCTTTTATTTTTTTCACAAAATGCAGGGAGATCACTTTGACTACTTTGGGGAATTAAATGTAATATTAAGAGAGGGAGAAAGATGGGTAAGTTACAGTACAGAAGATTTCTGTTGAAATGTGACTGTGGACCTGAGAGACTGTACACTATATACAGTCATGCGCACATGTACAGTGTTTTTTCTCCCAAAGTGGTTCAAACAAAACGTCAGGTAAGCTAGGTTAAATAGACTGCCTGACTGATTTAAAACGGCCAGCTGCCTGGCACCCTAGGGCCTGTAATTGCCATCACCACACTGACAGCTAGAAAATCACAAAAGAGAGGGATTATCTTGTGGCAAAGGCTCTTGTGTGCAGGAGAAGCACAAGGTTGATTGTATTGAGGTGCCCATGAAGCCCACTCCTATGGAGGAATTAAATTTAAAAAGAAAAAAAAATGTGGTAGCTCTACATTGTGTTTTTAAAGGTGCTTTCTGTTAGAGACTGCTGTTAATCAGTGGTGACAAGTTGGTGATCAATACGGATTGGATGAAAGTGGGTTACAGGATGACGTTTCACAGTACAAATGCTACTTGTTTTCAAAAAGAAAAATAATGTACTCAATACTTTAGCTCTATGCATCAAAAGATAACTTTTCATCTAATAATTCATCTATAATTCTGGCATCAGAAACAGAATAATCATACAAATAAAATGAAAGAAAATGTCTCATTAATCAGAGATGGGGACTCGAGTTAGAGACTCGGACTCGAGTGTGACTTACTGTAAGTCGCACACACAGTGACTTCAGACTCGACTTCAGACTCGTCCTCAAAAGACTTCAGACTCGACTCGGACTTGAGGTGCGGGACTCATGAACAATGTTTATTTTTTAGGAAACTTCTGATGAGCGTGCTGTTATTCCCTCAGCCCGTTACCTATAACCTGCCTACGTAAGACGTAGCATCTGCTGCGTGCGGCCACATGTGAGAGAGCACAACAAACACAGCAGCTGCTGTGCCATTCATCATAAACTTTGGCTTTAAAACTTCATACAACAAGACTCAAACAAAGAAGCGCTGAACGCAAATAGGTTAGTAACCTGTGGTGAGTAAACATGTTTAGCTCAGCATTGGCCATTTAACGTTAGCTTGCTTCTTGCTTTAGCTACGACTTACGGGAGGTTTACTCCGACTGTCGTCCGCTATGAAAAGATGAATGAGCGTTTGTTTACTTTCCAAACTTGTGGTAGTCGATTAACGTAATTATTTACGTCCCGCTGGCTGCCATCACCTTAATTAATTATTGCCGTTGGCTGGAAAGAGGTTACAGGTTTATTGTTGATCATGTAACCTTACAGTTTTATTTAGTTCTAACATTACACTGGTTTGAGAGTCTGCAGGGTGTGTTGACTTACAGTAGTTAAAGCTGTCATTAACTGCATTGCACATCTTCTGTAAGTTAAAAACAGGTTACAGCTTTATTGTTGACCATTTGACTTTACAGTTTTATTCAGTTAACTTTAGACTGGGTTTGAAAATCAACAGGGTTTGTTGACTTACAGTAGTTTATAAGTTGTCATTAATTGTAGACGCATTGTACATTAGGCTGCATTGCTCTGTTAAGTTAAAAAATTAAGAGAGACTTGAGACTTGACTTGGACTCTAGCTCAAAGACTTGTGAGCATCTCTGTCATTAATATCTGTTTCATATTTAAAGGGTGTTGGGGTGGCAGTGGGCGGACGTCTTGTCACTACATGTGCTGCAGCTCAGTTTGTTTCTCCACCAGTGTTTTTAAGGGCATGCCACTCTAGCTGCTATGCGAGCATTGTGATGCGTGTTACATAGTGACACAGATATGTTACGGAAGTAAAGGCTGGACTACAATCAAGCTGTTTTCAGACAGTTCAGAAGCAGTGTTTTCTGTGTGAGATGGTAACTCCTTGGGGCTGACTTTGGGCTTTTTCACTTTGCAAACCTATTACATGCACTAAAAAGATATACACAACACAATAAAGGAAAAAGAAATAGCCAAAAATCATGTCTTACATGTCAGCTTTTAAATGTTTAAATAATTTTACACTTTTAAACTTGTATGGCAAAGTTTACAGTGGTCACTAACTGTTACTGTGGTTCAGCAAGTGATTTTATTTATTTTGTTAGTGCCCCATTTTCATTCTGTTTCATTCTTATATCTTATGAAGAAAGGCTTTATTACAGTATGAAAAAAACAGGATAAAATACATACATTTATAATGAGAAAAGTGAATCAAATGCATTATATTATTTTTAGCATATGTATTACATTAAATTTATTGTTTTTTTTATGTGTAATTTAGATTGATGTTCCTATTTCCTATAACTGCAAAACCACTAACTCCTGACAAATATTAACCGCAGATCTAATTTAAATCCAACTGATGCTGTTTGACAAAAACCCAGTCTTTTTTTTGTTTGTTTTGTAAGAGCTACATGCACCTGATTTTGTTAACCCTGCATTTATACAAGGAGCTCAAATGACGGTCAGTTGGTTGGTCACAAAATGCTGTGATTGTGTAAAGCATTGTGGAAAGTGCTATCCTTTATTGAGCTACGGCTTTTATGTACACCCTTTTACCTAAGAGAGTTGTTTTTCAAAATACAAACATGAATCCAGTGCACATGTCTATCCCATCATAATCTCTGAATCACCCAGCAATTTTGAAAGTGGTGCAACAAACAAACAACCAAAACGCTTAAAAAAAGATTTTGTCTGTGTTGCCTTGTTACCTGGCTGCTCTCTGTTCTGCTGCTCACAGGAGTACAAGAACTTGTGCACTTAGAGTAGTTTTCCAGCTCTTGCTCCTAAACATTTTTAAGGTCACAGTCAAAGTGCACTCACAAAGGTCTAAAGCTCTCTCCACACTGAACTCCAAAGCTAGCCCAACATTACATAATTTGACAGATAAAGTAGTCATATTATGCTAATTTTCTTATTTAGGTGCTGAACACTTTGTTTTAGCTATGGAGTGATACATCTTACCTCTACAAAATATTTGTTGGGAGTTGCACATGTGCAGTTCCCCTTCGAGGGAACTCGAACTGCGTCGGTTACGACACTATGGGAACGCCTCTGGGCATAGCAGGTCTGAACATGAATGAAATCACTCCAATCCTATTGGTTTGTTCCTAGAACGGTAAGGTGTGACGGAATAATCGGAGGAGTATAAAGCACACCTGTACACACTCATCATTAGCTTTTTTCTATTCAGCAGGCGCTCTGTATGTTGTTTGAAGAAAGCTCCAGTCCTACAAGCAGTGTGTCTTACCTGAAGAAGTCTACCAGCATGTCCGGCAACCAGAAGTACAGAAGGTGTGTTTTTCCTTGCCCTCGGTACATCACGGATGGAGATTCTCATGAGATGTGTGTCTCATGTTTGGGGATGGAGCACGCCCGGGCAGCTCTCGAGGGGGCTGGCTTCGGCCATTGCGAAGCCCTTTCAGCTCTCTTTTCCGAGGATGGCTGGATGTGATCTCCCCGCGGTGTGGGTCCTGCGGCCGCTGAGGCGCTGGCTCCGACGCTTCCTTTCCTCGTTCGGGAGCCCGTTTCTCAGCTTCTACCGCTCGTGGTTTGGATCCGGAGACGCTGCAGCAATCCGACTCCGAGGAGGTGGACGTGCTCAGCATAGTGGACGATGACTTCCGGGTGTCGGGGCGGCGTCATCAGGCGGCGCCCGACTATGACGAGCTGCTGGAGGTGGTGACTAGAGCCGTGGCTAAGCTCAACATCAACTGGCCACAGGAGGAGCAGACACCACAGGCTAGTGGTAAGCTTGATGAAAGCACCATGCGCCACCTCCACGCCGGTCTGCCATTCTTTCCTGATTTACATGATGAACTGAGTAAATCATGGGGCAGACCCTTCTATACACGGCTTTCCACACCCCGATCACTGAACTACAAAAATGTGATGGGGGTTAGGGACCTTGATTATGGGAGGATGCCTCGGGTGGAGGATGCACTTGCGAGCTATCTCTCCCCTCAACTTGCGTCCTCCCTGGAGAAGCCGGCGTTACCTTCCAAACCATGTCGCACCACATCTACGCTCGTGGGGAAGGCGTACATGGCAGCGGGCCAGGCAGGTGTGAGCTTGCACACCATGGCGGTGCTTCAAGCCTACCAAGCCGACCTGCTACAGGAGATGGAAGATCTGGCGGAGCTTCGCAGAACCACGGACCTGTCTCTCCGGGCCACCAAAGAAACAGCCCGCTCCATTGGCCGGTCCATGTCGGTTCTGGTGGCCACAGAGCGTCACCTATGGCTCAACCTCGGCGGGCATATCTGAGAAGGATAAGAGCTTCCTCCTCGATGCACCGCTGAGCACGGCGGGCCTCTTTGGTGACGCGGTGGACTCGGTGGTGGATCGGTTCCAGCACGTTAAGACGCAGGGCAAAGCGTTTACACGTTCGGGACGCACCTGCCACCATTGAGTCCACGCCGTACTACCTGCCCCGAGGGTCTGCAGTCAGGCGGCGTCCAGACTCACTCACCGTGGATCTTCGGTGGCTCTCCCCTGCCGTTCTGGGGCTTCAGGGGTCCACCAGAAGATCACACGAGACACCGACCACCAGCCCCGAGGGGCTGGTTCCGTTGGCAGACTTTGCAGAGGCTTGGCGGAGCCTGACGAACATTTCTCCGTAGGTCCTGCGCACTGCCATAGATGGGTATCGACTACAGTTCTCTCCAAAATTCAACGGGGTGGTTTGGACTGTGGTCCGCCCGGAGCAAGGTCCGTTGTTGGGACAGGAAGTTCTTACTCTGCTGAGGAAAGGGGCCGTGGAACGTGTCTCCCCCCCAGACAGAGACGCCGGGTTCTACAGCCGGTACTTCATAGTCCCCAAGAAGGATGGAGGGCTGCGCCCTATTTTGGATCTGCGGGTTCTAAACCGGTCTCTGAGTAGATTCAGGTTCAAGATACTCACCATCCCCGCCATCGTGACGCACATCCAATCCGAGGATTGGTTCGTCACGATAGATCTAAAGGAAGCCTATTTCCCAACTCCATCCGACCTTCTCACAGGAAGTTCCTGAGGTTCGCCTTCGGGGGTGTGGCTTACCAGTATCGGGTTCTTCCATTTGGCCTTTCCCCTTGCACATTCACCAAGTGTATGGATGCAGCACTGGCCCCGCTGAGGCTCCAGGGCATCCGGATTTTCAACTAAATCAAAGACTGGCTCATCCTAGCCCAGTCTCGAGAGTTGGCGGTTTGGCATCGAGATGCCGTTCTGGCTCATCTGCTGCGTTTAGGGCTGAGGCTCAACGCAAAGAAGAGTGTGCTGGCGCCCACCCAACGGACTACGTTCCTAGGGGTAGTATGGGATTCGACAACGATGCGGGCACAATTGTCTCCGGCACGTGTCGACACCATATTGGCTGCCGTGAAAGGAGTGAAGTTAGGCCACGGCATCACTGTAAACACTTTCAACGAGTGTTGGGTCTCCTGGCGGCTGCGTCCAGCGTAATACCATCTGGACTGCTGCACATGAGACCCCTGCAGTGGTGGCTAAGGACCAAGGGTTTTTCCCCGAGGGGAAATCCTTTCCGTCTGATTTGGGTTACACGCAAGTGTCTTCGTTCCCTATCAGTTTGGAAGGAAACTTGGTTCCTGTCCCAGGGGCCCGTGCTGGGGGGGTCTTGTCGCCGGCTGGTCATTTCGACAGACGCCTCCCTCACGGGCTGGGGCGCGGTCATGGGCGGCCGCTTTGCAAGGGGATCCTGGCAGGTGCATCAGTAATAATAATAATAATAATAATCCTTATTTGTAGAGCACTTTTCAAAACAAGTTACAAAGTGCTTTAACAAGTGTAAAGAATAATACAAAAAAACAAAAAAAAACAAAACAAGATAAGAGCATGAAAAATTTATATAAAATTAGTAAAATAAAATAAAAGGGATAAAATAAAGACAAATAAGATCGGGAAAGGCTCTCCTATAAAAGTATGTTTTAAGAAGGGACTTAAAAGAGTTCACTGACTCAGCCGACCTGGTTTCCTCGGGCAGGCTGTTCCAGAGCCTCGGGGCCCTGACAGCAAACGCTCTGTCCCCTTTAGTTTTCAGTCGAGACTCTGGAACAGACAACAGACCTCTGCCCGAGGATCTCAAGGTACGTGCTGGTGCGTATGGGACTAAAAGGTCAGAAATATAACAAGTCGAGAGGCCATGAAGAGCTTTAAAAGTGATCAAAAGAATTTTAAAGTCAATTCTAAAACATACTGGGAGCCAGTGTAATGAAGCTAAAATAGGAGTAATGTGGTCATATTTCTTTGTTCTGGTTAAAAGCCTGGCAGCAGAGTTCTGGACAGTCTGGAGTCGATCAATAGATTTTTGGGTTAAACAGGTGAAAAGGCTGTTGCAATAATCCAGGCGTGATGAGACGAAGGCGTGTAAAATGGTCTCGGTGTCCTTAAAAGTTAACAGATCGAATTTTTGCTATATTTCTAAGTTGATAAAAACATGATTGAACAAGCTTTGTGGTGTGCTGCTCGAAATTTAAATTACTATCAAACCAAACACCAAGGTTCTTTGCCACAGGCTTAATGTGATTTACTAGGGAACCAGCAGATGGCAGTATTTGCCATCTGCTGGGACCCGATGACCAGGATTTCTGTTTTGTCTGAGTTCAGCTGGAGGAAATTATTTGGACATCCATTTTTTAACTTCACAAAGGCAGTTGTTAAGTGAACTCAGCATTCCAGGGTCTGTGGATCAGTCCGAGTGGCATATCAACTGTCTTGAGATGTTGGCGGTGTTCCAGGCTCTAAGGAGTTTCCTGCCCGATCTCCAAGGCCACCACGTCCTGGTTCGTTCCGACAACACAGCGGTGGTGGCCTATCTGAATCACCAGGGCGGTCTGCACCCTCTGTACAGACTGGTGCGTCAGATCCTCCTGTGGTCCCAGCAGAGGTTACTATCGCTCAGGGCTTTATCCCCCGGGGATGCAGAATCAGGGAGCAGACCTGCTGTCGAGGCAGGGGCTGAGGCCTGGGGAATGGAGACTTCACCCCAAAGTGGTGGAGCTCTTGTGCGGAGAGTTCGGCCCCATAGACGTGGATCTGTTCGCGTCTCAAGAGACTACGCACTGCCCGCTATGGTTTTCTCTCGTTCCTCCAGCCCCGTTGGGTCTGGACGCCATGGTACATTCGTAGCTGAGGCTACGTCTGTACGCTTTTCCCCCAGTCGCTCTGCTCCCGGGGGTTCTGGAGCGGGTCCGCCAGGACAATGTCGGTCTACTGCTCGTAGCCCCATTCTGGCCAACCCGGGTGTGGTTCTCGGACATCATGTGGCTCCTGGACAGCCCGCCGTGGCAGGTCCCTCTGAGGAGAGACCTGCTGTCCCAGGCGCAGGGCCGGGTTCTTCACTCTTGCCCCGCCGTATGGCGACTGTGGGTCTGGCCCCTGAGGGGGCACAGTACCTAGAGGTGGGTCTAACAGCCGGAGCAGTCGAGACCCTCAGCTCCAGGGCCCCGTCCACATGGAGGATGTACGGCCTGAAGTGGAGTGTTTTCTCCACTTGGTGTAGGGAGCGGTCAGTGGACCCTGTTACCTGCCCAGTGGTTCAGGTGCTTGAGTTCCTCCAGGACAGGTTCTCTGCTGGTCTTTCCCCTTCCACCCTCAAGGTGTACGTGGCAGCTATTTCATCTTTCCACGCCCCTCTGAGGGAGGGGTCTTTGTGGAAACTTCCCTTGGTTGTACGTTTCCTCCGTGGTGCCTGGAGGATGACCTGCGACTCGGCCCAAGGTTCCCACTTGGGATCTGGCGGTGGTTCTTGGGGCGTTGGCCCCCTTCGAACCCCTGGAGTCAGCTGAGGCTAAGCACTTGACCCTCAAATTGGCCTTTCTCCTTGCTATCACCTCTCTGAGGAGGGTGGGGGATCTCCAAGCACTTTCGGTTTCCTCGCAAAGCCTGGAGTTTGCCCCGGGGAATATTAGGGCTATCCTGCACCCTCATCCAGGATACATCCCTAAAGTGCCTTCTTGTGCGGCAGGGTCCACAGAGCAGGCATTTCATCCTCCACCTCATGTGACGGCGGAGGACGGGAGACTTCATCTGCTCTGCCCTGTCAGAGCACTGAGTATTTACACTCTGAAGTCCTCCCGTTGGAGGAAGGCTGACCAGCTGCTAGTGTTTTGGGTCCCCCAGGGCTGGGCTCCCTGCATCCAAACATACTATTAGCAACTGGATTGTTCAGACTATTTCCCTGGCCTATCAGGTGCGCAGTTTGCCTTCACCTGTGGCTGTGAGGGCTCATTCTACCAGAGGCATGGCGGCCTCTCGAGCCCTCCTTTCCGGGGCCTCTTTGCAGGATGTTTGTTTAGCGGCTGGCTGGGCCACTCCGCACACATTCATTCGGTTTTACAGTCTTGACCTTCCTTCGGCACCTGGCACTCGTGTGCTCTCCTCTTAGTTGTGCCACTTTATTGCACACTGGGGCAGGCGGGGTTTTCGGCACGGTTTAGTGGGTATCTCGTTCCTTTAGTGTCGTAACCGACGCAGTTCGAGTTCCCTCGAAGGGGAACATCTCGGGTTACGTATGTAACCCTGGTTCCCCGAGAAGGCGAACGAGACACTGCGTCGGCCCGCCGCACCTCTCTCCCCGCCTGAAGCGCCTGCTTCATAGTTTAAGCTAATGATGAGTGTGTACAGGTGTGCTTTATACTCCTCCGGTTATTCCGTCACACCTTACCCTTCTCGCAACAAACCAATAGGATTGGAGTGATTTCATTCACGTTCAGACCTGCTACGCCTAGAGGCGTTTCCACAGTGTCGTAACCGACGCAGTGTCTCGTTCCCCTTCTCGGGGAACCAGGGTTACATACGTAAACCGAGACGTTCCTAGTTAAGGACTACTAGTTAATAAGAGGCAGAGTAGTGCGGGTCGTGAGATGCCGGTAAACGCGGTTTCAGTTCAGCTGTATATCCCTTACCATTTGTAACAAATGCAGCATTGTGATGCGTGTTACATAGTGACACAGATGTGTTGTGGAACAAAAGGCTGGACTACAAACGAGCTGTTTTCAGGCAGTTCAGAGCAGTGATATATACACACATACACACACACACACACACACACATATATATGTATATACACATACACACACACACATATATATATATATATATATATATATATATATATATATATATATATATATATATATATATATATATAAACAGTCCTATTCCACATATTCTATTTCTTCCCATCCTTAGAACTGGGCTAGCAATTTGGAGCTGAAAGATGGTAGCAATGCAAGCTGTGAAAATAATCTCAGTTGAGGCCCTCGGCACCGGCATTCCTGTGCCTGGAGCAACTTCTCCCATTACATAATTTTGCTTTTAGGTGGTACTGCTGAATTTGCATTTAAGTGCTTTGATCTTGGACCACATCCAAAACACCGAAGGGCTCTCTGTTGAACAGAAGGTAAAGGTACTAAAGGTAAAGATTATGTGGTGGTCTGGTGTACTTTCCTCACTGAGAATCTAAACATTTTACCACAATGTATGCAACCCTTCTGAACAACTGCTTTTCATGGCAATGGTTTTTTTTTAAACACACACTGGGTCAGTCACGAGTAAATGATAACCGATTTTAGTGGTAATATGCAGTGGACTTTCAAATTGGTAGGGAATTAGAGAAAATGTCTGTGCAACATTCTTTGGAGAAAAGTTACTTTAGGGTTCTGTGTTACATAATCAGCGAAGAACAAAAAGTGATACCCCAAAGTAATAAAAAAGTAGTACTTCAAGCAAACCCATAGCCAATTATACTATTCTTAAGCTCTCAGACACTGCAGCCCATTTCACATTACAAAGGGAAATGTATGAAAAGTTGTCCAATCAACGGGGAACCAAGTTCTGCAAAATAATTTTTGTTGCATTTTCTATGAAAGTGGATTTAAAATTGTGATTTTGTCGAGATATGATCTCTGAGACTACACCAGCTTTCATCAAATGTTGACCAAACTAAGAGTAAATAAATACCAAGATTAATCACATTTGTGACTGGGATAATTAAGTTCTTTGTTTGGTAAGTGTTTTGAAACTGGGGGCCCACAGAGGTATAAATAAATAAAGGGATTAGAGCAATATTTAAATACATACATACCCTACATATGCTGTGTTTTCATTTTCACCTGAAAAGTGACATTTATGAAATGACAAAAAATCCATTTGCTGCCAATTGGAATATATTAACAAGTTAAAATGTCATTTTACAGCAATTTACACTGACCTTTCCATTGTGTTTTGTTCTTTTGTACACAGTCTTTTTATGCTATGAGGCCAAAGATTAGGACTCTTATTAGGACCCCGCATTCTTTAGCAATTTCTTCAATCAATTTCTTACTTGTACAGTACCCATAACACAGTATGAAAAAAAATAAAATAAATGAACATTCAAAGTTTGTGGAAAATGAGCAACCCAGTGCTGGTATATGAAAGAAGCATGCCAGCTTTCTCTGGAAAGATCTTTGACTGCTCTTCTCAGATGTTGTCTTGCAGCCGTAAAACAAGCTCTCCGATGCACACACAATTATTTGGCAGACAGATCTGAAAGGATGGCGAAAGTGCACCTATTCTTCCACCACCACCTGACAGGATCTTTGGTCATGGAGAGGGACGACAAATTCCTGTAGACATGTATCTCCTGTGTGACATTTCTGTGACTCAAAGGCAGGGACTGGAGAGCTTCTGCTGCCTGTGTTCATTCTTTCATCTACTTTTCAAATGCTTCTCCAAGGGTGACATTTTATTTCTCTTGGAGAATGACGGAAATAGGGTAGGGGATCTTTGTATTCTATTTGTGGTAATTAAAAGAAAATCCCAGAGGCATTATTTCCCTGTAGCATAGGGGGAATACATGTGTATTACCATCCGTGCTCCTGTGTTCTCATGCAGGGCCTCACTGTTTTTCTTTCTCCATTTATTAACACTGCCAGTTGGCGGTTTAGGCTAGTATCAGTTAGAGCCCGACCGAAAAAATTGGTATTTATAACAGCCAATTAATGCAGATTAAAAAAAGAAATGGAGAGACCGACACTTGACTCATGTCATGAGTGTTGTATAGTTTGCCCACCAGATGGGTGCTTTGCAACTCCCCTGTTGGCAATACAGCCTCAAATACATCACAAAACAAAGGATGATTATCTGTGTCCACGGTAATTTGAATACATTACTTATATAATTACTTAAATAATAATAAAACATCCCCCATCACTTCTCCTCTTAGCCCAAATATGCCGGACACATTCAAGGTATCCCAATCTTGTTCAAAATCAAAATATTGGAATATTAACTGGGTCTTTTTTTTTACTTTAATATCAGCATCAGCCCCCATAAAACCAATATCGATCAGGCTCTAGTATCAGTTTACCTCCAGTCAGCCCAAGACTGCCTCATTATCTGAGGTTGAGATAGAGTTTTAAGCTAATCTTCAACTTGGATCCCATCTTCTAAACCTGTTATATTAATGTGTCAAGGATGATACACATTAACTGCTTGTGATATTGGTTGTGTTCCCATCTTCACATGCAGTGCTGTTTAAAGACTCACGTCATCATTCATTTGTCTCATTTCTGACAAACCCAATGAAAAGACTAAGACTAACAGTGAATTAGTCCATCGCTTAATATCTTCTGACTTCCTGAACTTGACTGTGTCAGCCTCAAGCCCACTGGTTTTCACTCGAGATCTAAATCTTAATAACAGGTCAAAAATAAATAGTTTTGTTTTCAAGAAAGGCTCATTGATTTCCTAATACACTGGGCCACTGTAGTTTTCAGCAGACAGTACCCAAACTGGCAGAAACATATTATTGGGGACTTTCAGCTGTGAATTAGTCCTCATTTTGTGTTTTAGTGAATATTTACAGCAGCAGGAGGGTGTGTTTGGGATCGGCTCAAAATAAACTACTGTGCCCATGTTCATGGTAATGAAGGAACATGTCACCCAGTGCAACAATGTGGCTCATTGATGCGTTTATAATGGCTTTTGGACAGCAATGGAGATCTACAGAACGCAGGAACAAAAGCCTTTTCATAGGATTTGTTGACAATTAGAACAAATATAGAATATCACCATCCTTGTGATTTGATGCTGTTGGCATGTTCTCCCTTTTTACTGGAATGCAGCCGAAAATAATACTTGCTTCAAAACCGGTTGTCATTTGTTCAAAGCTAATAAGGCATGTCGATTTTTATTTTATGTATATATTTAGCATTATTGTTGAACTAGGGATGGGGAATCTTGGAATCACTAGCATGAAACAATAACAATCTGTTATTGTCAATTTTAGCACGGTTTGTACAGCCTCTGTCCTTAGGTGTGAATGTGAGTGTGAGTGGTTGTTTGTCTATGTGTGGCCCTGCGATGGACTGGCGACTTGTCCAGGGTGTACCCTGCCTTTTGCCCGATGTCAGCTGGGATTGGCTCCAGCCCCCCGCGACCCCGTGAGCAGGATAAGCAGTTAACAATGGATGGATTGATGTGCAGCCTCTATGGTATGCTCTGATTTCAACAGATTAAGTACCAAACAGGCATTTTGTTTTATTATTTTTTTTATGTGCACATTGAAAAATCTGAATTCCACATGAATACTAGATATCTCAGAATTCTATATTTCTGCATTTCAGATCATGTCTGAATGCACCACTAATGACACACTGTATATGGACTGATGAATGATGGGATAATGCAGGTAGGAATTTACAAGTCTATTCAGTGAGCAGGGAAAAAATGGTAGCAGCAGTGGGTAATTTCCCTTGTGGAAATCATATAATGATCTGGCGTCTAATCACCATTATGATGGTTAAGTTAGGTTTTTCTATAGACATGGATACCTCTCATCAGATGACCGGAATGCTCCACTCTGTACCCCCTCCTCGTGTAATTGGAACTTCTTCAGCTCCTGATATCTGATCCTGAACGATGCTTAGCCTGTACACAGATCCAGCAACCCCAATCACAGATAGGTTTGTGATAATACACCATGGGAGATGGTAAATGGATTACAATGCAAATCAGTGGAAAATGGTCTTTATTACAGGGGTTCTGCAGGTTACACAAAGTCAAATTTAAGACTTCGTAAGACCACTATGAATGAAATTTAAGACTTATATTACGACATCATAAAAAGAAACATTCAAAGGAAATGAAGTCACAAAATTACTTGCAGAGTAAATAAATGTATTCATATTAGGGTTGAGTGACGTCCACAAAATTGGCATTGGACCATGTAAAACTAAACTTGCATCCTCGGAAGAATGAGGGGAGGGTGACAGCCATACGCTCAGTGTTACTGTAGCTTACTGAAAATCATATGATTGTATGGAATTTTAGTAACGATGCTCATTCATTAAGTAGCGACAGTAGGCTTCAAATATGTTGCTAGCCACTGGTTTCAACAAAGCCCTGTTTCTTTCAGGCAAGAGTTGCTAAAGGTTGCACTTTCACACAGCTGATGAATAAATCTGTTTTATATCTGTGGTACAATCCGAAAGAGACTCGCAGCAATAACACGACAGCTGCACTGGTCTTTGTAGTTGTAGCACAGCAAAGTATATTTGGACTAGAGAAAGAAAACATTCTAAAGCCTGCAGGAGCATTTCAATGAGCATTAGAGGTAGCATTACATGGATGTTGTAAAATTAAGACCTGTTTAAAATTATTTAAGACCTGTAATGCAGACTTCAGTGAATTTAAGACTTTTTAAGGCCTTAAATTTTGATTTTGAAATTTACGACTTTTTAAGAAAAAATAAGAGAAAAATAAAGGAGCCTTTACTTTCCTTTGTTAAGGGCTACAGCATTGACTTAGCTCTGGGTAACTCCATTGACTGGCTTTGTATTTCTAATTAAACATGATCAACAGAAATTTCTATGTAAGCAGAGTTTGTTTGCATTCATTCAATTCCAACCTGCTCACAGCAGTGTTTCATGTTGCGGTAATGATTGATGTGCAGTTGTTTACATGTTAAATTGTTGAGACTATAATCTATTTTATTAACATAATCCATTTAGGAAACGGTATTGTAGCCCACTTACAAAACAGCTTTCAATATCATGTTCTGAGTGTAGTTTGGAAAGGAACGGGGTCTACTATCCAAAGAATTTTCAAAATCAAAACATCAGCTCATAAATCGGCTCTTTTTCCACTTTAATATCGCATCGGCCCCCAAAAACCCTTATTGGTCGGGCTCTAATATCAGTCTACTAGTTACTTTAAGCTAGTAGCAGTCATTACTATATAATGAAACCTTGTGATGAGTAAGAATAATGCTACCTGCACATTAGTACAATTATTACATTTTTCTCATTTTTCTCCAGCAATTTAATCTTATGCAAGTAACTTGGCAGTGATGGGTTAATGGTCTCCAACAAACCTGCAGTCATTTTCATCAGTAAGAATACTCACTTATATCTAATTTACCTTTTGTGTACCTTTACCTTTTCAGTTTAACAAGAGTTTTTTAAAAGTATACTGGATGTCATGTGACACGCTCATTAGACATCAGCAATCATTGGAAACCATATTTTAAAGCAGAAATAACTTTTAAGATATCCTGTTTAACAATGTGAGTCGGACTAAAATTTGGACATTGACAGCAAGATGAAGTTGCAGCTATTCGTTGTGATGATTGTAGAAGGAAATTCCCGAAAGCAAAACCTGATACAAAAGTTTACGAATAAGTCAGATCCACAGTATCTTGTGAGGTCACACTTCTTTCCAATCACATTGCCATTTTATCTGATAAGATGGGTTTATTTTTTTACTCAGAGCTTTCCTAAAGCTGTATTAAATCAATAAGTGGTTTGATGTGGTGGCAGGAAAATGCCTCTGTTGGATATCCTTCAGGTATTTTCCTGTATTATGTGCCTAAATGTGAAGGCCCAAACATTCAGCTTACTTCAGGTCCACATTTCCTTTGTTGAGCCTTCAGGTTTGTCAGCTGCTTTTCTCTGGAGACAATGCAATGTTCATGGATAATTCAATTTAGACTCAAGGGCACTGAAATATAAAAGGCACTTGAGGACATTTATGCCATTGTTACAGCGCCAACTATTGCAAAGCTTAACAAATGTACTTGCCGTACTTCCCAGAGACACAGATTTCAATTACCTAAGGGAATATTCTGCAATGGCACTTTGTAGGAAGGCATAAAGGGCAAAAATTGGTGTGCGGAATTACTTCCTGTGACTTAAGGAAGGTCAAAAGGACATGAGTTGAGTCAGAAAACAGAAATTTGTCAGCATGACCATCAGTATTTTGTTCTGTATTGACATGATGGAGCAATTTCTTTACTTGGAATCCCTCACTGAGACGTCATTGTGAATACACGCCACACACGACAGCTATCACACGCATATCACCGAAGTATCATTGGCTGTCTCAGTCTCACAGCCCTCATTCACATAAATGTCATAACAATGCATATGCTGACTGAAAGTATAACAGCCCCGTAGAGAGATAAAGGCAAAAGAGATACATAAATTAGATCTTCAGTATGAAATATGTATCACATGCATAGTGAATTGGAATAAATCACATCAAAGTCCTACTGTGTATTAATTTCAGTGGGGGAAATATTATGCATATGGTGGTCATCACCACAGCAGGATGTAAAGAACACCACTCCAGGGGATTCAGGATGAGGGTTGTTTGAAAAGAAAAAAACCCTTTAGCTAAATTAAAGTATCCCTCCTGAGTGGTGTAGATGCAGTGTGAAATTAAATTACAATTCTCGCAGCCTCGGCGTATTTATTTTCACTTGCACACTTTTGAAATCAAAATAAATAAGGGTAAGAAAAGGAATAAAAAGACCCCTCACTGAGGTTGTCTGCGGGAAACATGTCTTCAGTCATTCTGCCAGCCGACATTCTTTATGCCAGGAAAACTTAATGAATTATTTTGCCCCTTGTATCTCCCACCCTTTGAAGAAGAAGTTTAATTGACACTATGTCTCACCTTCTCTACAAAGAGGACACACTGTGTCGTTCTCAGGGGAGTCTCACATTAAATGAGACAGAACAAAAGGAGGGGGAAATTCAAATTCTGCTGCAGTGTTTCCCCTATATGCATTCAGGAGCGGAGGTGCGCCACTGCTGAATTGTGACCGCCGCTACTAAAATTTCCCACGATCATTAATCAATGCGCTACTAATTTTCACTCACACACTATGCGAGCACGGTAACTCTCTTCGTTCAGCTCGCTTCCTCTCCTCATTCTTCAAAAGACATTTATGTCACAGATGCTGTTATAACAGCAACGTGTGTTTGATTATCCGAGCAGCAGAAAGTGACGGTGAACGCGAGTGTATCAAAATATTCTGGCAATAAATGTACAGTGTCGGTTACAGCGTGTCAGCTTCTCAAGACCAAGAGAAGTCTGTCTTTTGTTTCCCCAACTGCTGGAAAAGTAAAGCCACTTTGCGTTAAGTTAGCCAACATCTCCCCTCCCCTTCAGACTGCACAGCTGAGCAGGAAAGCTTATACAGTAGACTACGTCTTTTGGCTGCTATGTAACTTAACATTAGCTCAATTTATAGAGTAACTGGTAGCTGTATTTTATTACTACCTTCTTGTCTATTGAGAACATCAGGCACAAACTTAGACTAAACTGGTGTAGCCTACAGCTCTGTCCTGTACATACTGGTTCATCCTAATTTATTTTTCAGGTTTCAGATGAGTCTGAAAAAGTGGTTGTTAGGAAAAGAAAGGATGGTGGTGACTGGATGACCTGAGGTTAGTAAAGCAAACTAGTGATGCAAACTAGTCCTTTTAAGCTAACAAGGAGATGTTTCTTTTTGAATTTTAATGTGCAAATAAAATGCACCTCAGAAGGGAGTTGGTTTCTCATTTTGCCTATTTTTTATTTATCATAATGTCAGATAAATGTCAAAAGCTGTAACATAAAGACACAAAAGGTCAGAAACAGTCGTATCTATAATGATTCTGAGGTCGTATTAACAGGGTTTTCCTGCCGTTAAGGCTTAGGGGGTGATGCCCAAAACATGCTGTGCCATAAATGTAAAATCACTGTGAAGAGCATCATAACCAACCAAATTACTTTCCCCAAATCTAAAGGTTGTAGTTCCTCCCCAGTAGACTGATCTTTAGGTGTTGTTTCTTTATTATCTGCCTTAGCTATTTCAACTATTTGTTCAGATATATTGTAAAAATAATGTCTCAATGTGAGGTGAAATTACATATTTTTCATTGGAAAATGTAAAATCTTCTTGGGGGAGGACCCCCCAACCCCCCACCTCCCTGACCATAATTACTACAACCACCTCCAAAACATTCATCTAAAGCTCACATAAAATCGGGAAAACACTGACATTTTAAGCTATTCTAATGTGCATCGCATGATCATGGACACAAGAGCAATGCTGCTGAGACATGTTGTGTTGGGGTTTTATATTCAGACATACTACGCACTACACGCACAAAAATAAATTACTTCACCTCCACTTCTACAACTCCATCCTAGGAGAAACACTGTGCTAGGCATCACCAAAGATTTCCTTCATGAGGCGTAATTGGAGCAAAGAAAATTGTTTGAAGTTTTCTTACAGAATATACCTGGAGACACCACGCAGATGAGTCCGAGGTGAGTCAAAAAGCACTTGTAATAAATTAGATGAACGCCTCATCATGCAAAAAGTAATATATCATAGTAATAGCATTTATTCATTTAGATGTTGCTTTTATTTAAAGTGACTTACAATTGCTATATATGCAAGATGCTGCACGCCTCTGGAGCAACTAGGGGTTAAGTATCTTTCTCAGGGACACAGTGGTGAATGTCACGGTAGGGAATTGAACCCAGGTCTCCCGCACCCAGGCATGAGTGGTTATCTTGGTTAACTTGAAATAGAAGGCTTATTAATACTTTGTTAGCAGTTGAGCAAGGAAACCGCAGGGAGTTCAACCCCATTCCAACAATGTGGAAGTACCATTAGCAGTGCCGAAATCGAAATACAAACAAACACACACACAAAGATTCCTGCCTTTATAAAGGAGATTAAGCTACATATAATAATTTCAGATGTCACTAATATATCCAAGACCTGTATGGGAATGAAAACAGGACATCACTGATGGTAATGATCCTTACATTATGAGTGTGGAGACTGGGTGAATCTCCGTGGACTAACTTGATGTCAAGAGACACTGCTCTAGCCTTAGCAGCTACGCCAATCTAATATATGCAAATACTTAATCAGCCCTCTCTCTCTTGATCTCATTCTAACAAGTTGCTTTTGACAAAGTGGCAGTTCCCAAACGAGTCCATTAACACACTTACCTCAACTTCATTTTCAGTGATGTTGACATTTTTGCACAAGAAGTCTCACCCTGAGCGACTCTCTGGCAGGGGACTTTCTATGCACTTGGACCACTGCAAACACACACACTGCTTTCTCTGCTTTTCTATCACTCACACTCGCGCACACAGACTGAGGCAGAAAATGATCTCATGCCCCGCAGCATTAGCATCTCCACGGACGCCAATCACTGCAAGTGAGCATGAACACCCTTGAAATGCTCACTGACAGTTTCCCTGCAACATGGATAGGTCCAGCCTCATTTTAGCAACATCAGTAACGATCTATGCTGCTATCATTAGCACTAATATAAATGAACAAGAAAAGCTAATTTAAGATGGTACTTCCTTGTTTTATATATATATATAAATTGCATCATAATTTAAGGGATAGTAAATTCAGCAAATCAAATTTTCCTACACAGCCCTGGCTCGGTAAATGGAAAACAAAGAAAGTGGTGTGTTTCAGTCAGTCAGCAACACGTGGCATTAGCACTTGTGCACAGACATTATTAATTATTGATGTTCTTAGATGTATATTGCAAATCTCCCTTTTTGTTCACTTAGTTATTTATTTTTACTTTTATTGATGATCTTTCTCTACCTTATCAAGCATGGCATTGATTGTACACTGCCTCCACAGCAGGGGAGGTTGTTATTTCTTAAAAGCTGGGTCGATCACCACTATTAGGTCAAACTTTGACGTAGAAATTCTACCACATCTGCATTCTAGAAAAATCAGTAGTTTAACTAAATAGATTTGAAAAATGTATATATAGAGAAAGAAAAAAACATTATTCACAGTAAAAGTGAACTGAGAAATTGTAGTAGAAAAAAACCCCACCAGCAAAATGGATTGCATAAAGGTCATATTCCTAATATTCCTAAATGACTTTGCCTCCCATCACTGCACGGAAATCCATGGAAAGTGTTCACCAAATAGAGATGGTCATCTGGGAACGAGATGATAATTGATCACGGTGATTATGAATCGTATGGCTTGGAAAATCAGTCAAAGTGTGACAGCGGACCAGCTGTGTGGCTGTTTCCTGATATAAAAAGATCAGTTTATTTCCACTAGAGAGACAAAAAAGAGTGGGAGAGACAGAGACAGAGGGAGGAGGCATGGATGATGGGATGGGGGATGGCAAATCCACTGTTATGCTTTCACCCAGCTGCCTCAGCTGGGCTTTACAAGCTGCAGCTGGTATAGTTGAGCAAACCACATTATTATGTTATACCATGTTTTAGGAAGCAAATGCAAACAAAGACATAGCCAGGCAATTGATCTGTCATTTATGAAAATAGAGAACTTAGACAAAAATAGGGGCGAGAAAATACCCTGATGTCCGTGAAAATTCTGTGAGGATGATCAGTTCTCTCTTTAAGTAGAAAAAAATACAAAGCAACTCATTTTTGTTGTATTTTTTTGTACCTGCATTTTTCAATCAATACAGTTTATTTTCAATATACATGTTTTCAGTGATGTATAAAGACCTTAAATAATGGACTGTTATGTTTTTATAACCTTAAAATGAGCCATTTCTATCTACATACACTGCAAGTCTTCTTACATGGATGTCGCCATGTTGAACAACCATATTTCTACAGTAGCCCGAACGGACAAACGTGTTTTTGGAGCGCGTTTGGTCACTATGTTGAATACATACGAAGAAAGTTACAAATAACATTAGTAGTCCTAAGTATTAGTCAACTGATTTATTAGAATTATCAAAATAAGAGAAATTGGAGGCCCACACGTATTATTTAGCGTAAGAACTGACAGAGCGTGTCAGCCACTGTAGCTTCCCATGCACGCTTGGAAAGGGAGGGGTGAGAGGTGACTGATGGTGCATTCATGTGGTGTACAGGGGACATAAAGTAGTATACAGAACTTTGATTTGTGCAAAATCACGTATTGCATATCCATATATTGCAAACGGTTGTACGGTTAACGGTTAATTTGCTGTGCATGTAAAGTGCACTATGTCTGTGTGTCGTTTATACACTCCGATAATGCTAATCCAACACATCTTTGTATATCCATATTCCGACTTAAGAGCTCATCAACACAAACTGAAGTCAGAAGAACAACTTACTAAATAAAAAAGGGTACCATCTGAGGAGCATGTGAATGCACCGTGAGCAATTTGCAACCCTCACCAGGGTCCACAGACTGTTGAAAACCCTTGCTCTAGACCCATTCATTGCTGTTCAGGGTCACAGGTGCACTGGAGGCTATCTCAGCATGCATTGGGCAGAAGGGAGGGAAATACACATCTACACAGACACATCTGGTTAAGAGTTTAAGAGTCTCCTTGCCTTTGGGAGAAACATGAAACAAACACGGGGACAACATGCACACTCCTTACAGAATTACCCAGTTTGATGCAGACCTTGCTGTGAGGTGACAGTGCGTAACACTGTGCTGCTGTGCTGCACAGCGTTAAAGCATTAATGGGGAATTTAAGAAGTCATAGAGAAATACAAAATGTCAAACAATAATTATTGCCCTGCATGGTGGTGACAGAGAAGACATGCTGTGCTACAATCTGTAAGACAGCTGACTCTGAAACCTGCATGAGCCAGGGATCGATTCCTGGCAGTACCCGCTTCTTGAAAGCAATCTCCCCATGTCTTTGGCCCATTTTCCTGTGTGGATAAAGAGAAAATATGTGTGGATTTCCTGATCTTAAGCAAGAGAGAGATGATGAGGTAAAGCTTAAATGATTGCTGATCTGAAGGTGGTTGATCAGGATAGAAACAAAAACATTTTATGACATTGGTTTCACGTCAGAAAGGTCAAATATATTTTGACCTTCAAACAATAAGCAAAATTTACATGCAACTGTGGATTCTATCTATAAAATCATTTATTTCCCTTTATACCTCTCTTTCATGACAGCGGGAGATGATGCTATGATGTTTTGCATTGATCATATAGAGGCCTCTCAACAGATAAGCTAGCCTCACAGGGAAAGCGAGGCTAGCTTGTAAATTGGTGATCACACTTACAGCATATCAATTTAGATTGCAATAGATCACATTTTAAAGGTGCCATAAAATACTTTTCAGGATCATATTAGTATTTAGGGGTTCTTCTAGAAAATATTTACATGCTTTAATCTTCAAAAAACACATTTTTTTTTTCTTATACTGCCCATTGCTTCAGCCCCTCTTTTCACCCTCCATCTAAACACTCCGTTTTAGCTCATGTCTTTAAGGTCCCCCTCCCCGAAGGCTCACTTGCCCCAGCACAGCAGAGGGGCAGGGCCTAGCGGCAAGACTTGGCCCCACTGATTACTGTACAAAAACACAACTTTATAACTTTATTCACTGGTTTTGGTAAAACTGAATCAGATTTGTTTGAGAAAATATTGTCTGGTTTCCCCTCTGATTTCCTCTGGCTGCTCTGCCTCCACTTTTGATAATATACGGAGTTTGTATGTTACCAGTTACTTTGGCTGCTAACTACTGCTATCAGCAGCTGCTGATAGCTACTCAGGTAGCCGCACAGCTAGCCATATTATTGCTGACGGTT